>NC_133658.1:189664407-189916907 GCF_037893015.1 Macrotis lagotis | reverse complement strand
ATCTTCTTTTCTTCCAATTCTTTGCTATCACAAAATGTGCTGCTATTATTATTTTGGAAGGTATTCTTGAAATTTCCAGTTCTTTGCTTCTGCAAAGAGAACTGTTTTAAACATTTTAGAACACATTGTTATTTTCCTCTTTTCCCCTGGAAATAGACACAGTAGTACTAGTGCTGAGCCAAAAGATATGGGCAGCTTAATATCTCTTTGGGTATAATTCCAGTTTGCCACACACAAAATAGTTGAATCAGTTCACAGTTACACTGACAATGAATTAGTGTCCAAGTTTTCTGCATCCCTTTCAAAATGTCTTGCTTTCCCCTTTTATAATTTTAGCCAGTCTTCTGAGAATAAAATTATATTGTATGCTTGTTTTAATTTATATTTCTATCAATAGTGATTTAGAGTATTTTTCAAATAGCTATAAATTGTTTTGATTTAATTGAAATCTTCTGACCATTTATTAATTGAAAAATGACTCATTCTTATGGATTTGTCAAAGTTCTTTATACATTTGAGATATGAGATCTTTACTGAGAAAGCATCTATAAAGTTTTTTCAGTTTCCAGTTTTCCTTTTTATCTTGACCACATTTATTTTTTTTGAACAAAACCTTTTAAATTTAATGCAATCAAAGCTATACCTCACAGTTCCTTTTATCATTCATAAATTCTTCAATCCATTAATATGATAAGTAAAAGGCCCTTTTTATTCTAATTTTCTTATAACACCTAACTTTATTTCTGTCTTGTATCCATTTTGACCTTGTCTTGGCAAATGGTATAAGATATTGGTCTATGCCCAGTTTTTGTCATATTACTTTCTAGTTTCCTTCCAATATTTTTTCTTTTTTTTCTTTTACATAGTATTTTATTTTCTAATTACATGTAAAATAGTTTTCAACATTGATTTTTTATAAGATTTTGAGTTCCAAATTTTTCTTTCCTTTACTCTTTCTCTTTCCCCCTCCTCAAGATAACAAGCAATGTAATGTATAAAAACCTTTAGTTTTTAAGATTTTCAAGATGGTGTTTAATTGGGGTTTTAAAAATTGTTCTTTTCTAGTTTTTTAAAATTGCATATCCAATTTTAGATTGTTTAGTCTAAAAATTGTATTTGACCTATATTTACATAGTCCATTGTTGAATATAATTTTTATTGTATTCTGAAATTTTTTACTTCTCTTTTTCAACATTTAAGTATAAAGTTTTAATGCCCAATATATGGTTAATTTTTACAAAAGTATCATATATTTGCTGAGCAGAAGGTATATATTCCTTTCTATTCCCATTCAGTTATTTCTAGATATCTATCATATTTAACTTATCTAGGATTCCATTTAACCTCTTTAAGATCTTTCTTATTTTTTTCTAAGAATTATCTGATACTGAAATTGGAGAGCTAAAATCCTCCATTATTATAATATCACTATTTATTTCCAACTGTAATTTATTTAACTTTAAAATTTTAGATGCAATGTAATAATCTGATGTCATATAGATTTATTTTTTAAAGTACTTTTTATCATAATATACTTTGCCTGTTTATCTCTTTGAATTAAATCAATTTTAGAATTAGCTTTATCTGAGATCTTGGTTTTTTAAATTCTTCAACTATACCTTTTTAAAATTTTTAAAAATTTCAACTGAAGCATTCTAAATTCTACTCTAGCTTTTTTATTTAAACTCTATGTAGATCTCTCATTTTAAAACATTCTTCTTGTAAACACCATATTGTTAGATTCTAATTTTTAAACCATTCTGCTTTCCATTACTGTTTTGTGAGTATATTCATCCCATTAACATTCAAAATTATAACTACTATTTATTAATTTCCTCCATCATTTTTACCTCCTTCTATTATCTTTCTCAGCTTTTCTTTTTACCCTATTCCTTCTCAGTCTGATTTATTTCTAATCATTAGCTCCCTATTCCACACCTTTTTTAAAGAATCCCTACTTTATCATCTTCCCTTATTTCCCTAGTTAATCATCTACTCCCTTAAGAATTTCTCCTGTATCCTTCCCCCCTCCTTCTTCTAAAGGTCCCTCTCTTATCATGTACCTTCACCATCCTATATTTTTATAAATTTAAAAGATCATCTAAATGTTTTTGTTGTTTCCTCTTAATTCAGTTCTAATGAAAGTATCAGTATCCCCCTAACAAAGACCACCTCTCTCTTTTTATTCCTTTATTACTATTAAGAAGCATCCTGTTTTTCAGAGCTAAGGTCCAGCAAGTGGGATGTATATCTTGGACTTTGCAAAGCCCAATCTTTTGCATTCATCAGGGATGTATACCCTGAACTTTGCAAAGCCCAGTCTTTTGCATTCATAGCATTGGGTAGTCTCTGAACTCAGACAAGCACCTTTGATACCCATATTCTGGTGATAAAGCCTTTTTATGTTCAAACTTATCTCACTGTTACTGTCATCCTTCATTGTCAAGACTACAGCTCACTGTATAGTCATTAGTAAAAGTTTTGAGATTTGATCATACTAATGTTGGTCCCCTTACCATATGAAACCCTGGAACATGAGTCTAGTTTCCCTCCTCCAACAGAATAAAAACTTTTTTTTTCATTGCTCATGACCACTGTTAGTTCTTCATTTTCTTTTTGTTTTATTTTTCAGAGTTGTCTGTAGTTGTGATAACTTGTGTGATCTCTTTGAGCATTTGTTTTTAGAGTGGACAAGAGTAAGGTTCCAGTACTACCCTTCACCCCGACCTGCTTCCACATTATTGTTTTAATTTAACCTCTCTTTACCCAATTTTATTTCTCAGAATCATTCAATCACTCAACCACAATATTTCTGTGTATGAATGGCCTTTCAAACTACATAAACAAAGTACAAATAACATTATTCCACAAAAGAAGTAAACAGTTTGATCTTATTAAGTCCATTGTGATTGGTTTTTAATGTTTCCATGTTTTACTATTAAATCGTTCATGTCAAAATTTCTATTAATCTCTGGTCTTTTTTTTCATAAATACTTGAAAGTCTTTCAATTCATTTATTATCCTTTTTTTCCATTCAGAATTAAACTCAGTTTGGCTGGGTAAGTTATTCTTGATTGCAAGTCCACCTTCTTTGCTCTTCAAAATGCCTTTTGGCATTTTAATGTAGAAGCTTTTAGGTCTTGTATTACCCTGACTGTAGCTCAATAGTATTTAATTTGGACAACTGAATCCACAGCAAAAATACTGTTGCTAGTTATATATTTTCTCCTTAACATTTGAATCCTGGCTATGATTTTTTGGTGAGTTTTCATTTTGAAATCTCTTTCATATTGTGATTGATGAATTTTTCTATTTCTTATTTGTCATCTTGTTCTAGAACATCAGGGCAATTTCTTTTAATTATTTTTGTGATATTTAGATTTTTTTTAAAAAATCAAAGCTTTAAGATAGTTCAACAATTTGTATATTATCTCTCCTTGAACTGTTTTCTATCGCAGTTGTTTTTCTGATGATTCATATTCTTTACTATTTTTTCATTTTTTGATATTTATTTTATTTTCTCTTAGTATCTAATAACATCATTAGCCCAATTGCCCAATTGTATTTTTTTAAAATTTCTTTCTTCCTTAAGTTTTTGGATCTTTTTTTCAATTGGTTGAATTTCTTTTCATTATTTTCTTGGATTGATCTTATTTTTTCTTATGATTTTCCTCAGCCTCTCTTATTTGATTTTTTTTTTTAGTTTTTTTGCAAGGTAAATGGGGTTAAGTGGCTTGCCCAGAGCCACACAGCTAGGTAATTATTAAGTGTTTGAGGCTGGATTTGAACTCAGGCACTCCTGACTCCAAGGCCAGTGCTCTATCCACTGCGCCACCTAGCTGCCCCTCTTATGTGATTTTTAAAGTTCCTTTTTAACGCTTCTAAAAATTCTTTTTGGGCTTGTGACCATTTTGATATTTATCTTTGAAGTAGTAATGAATTTTTAAATTTCATTATTTTCTTTTATGTATGAACCCAGATCTTCTCTATCTCCATAGTAACTGTGTTTAGGTGTTTTTGGATTATTATTATTATTATTATTATTATTATTTAGTGACTTATAATTACAGTTTTAATCCAAAGGAAATGCCTCAGGTTTCAGGCTTTTTTGGTAATGTTGTTTTCTAAGCACTTGCTAGAGTGTACTTTTGGGTACTTTTCTCCTTCCCTGACCCAGAGTCAGGGAATCAGACCCCACTGTCACCACAAATGTGTTTGCCCCCTATGGTCCCTGAAAATTTTCACTCATCTTTCTGTCCTAGAACAGAAATCAGGGACTGCTTTTTATGAGTGCCCAAGGTAAGCAGGGTCTCCACCTCTTTTCTACTGCATTCACAGGCTATGCTCATACCTCCTTGATCCCATGCAATCTACTAGGTATTATTTAATTTGTTGCTTTTGCTGGTGCTGCTGTTGCATTTTGCTATTTATAGTTGTTATTTCTGAATGTCCTTAGACATTGAAGACAGCTGAAATGCTTTATGTTTGGTGAATAATTTTTGTTTAGAGGGATCTGAGAGATTTTGAGGACTAGAGAAATGACTAGTTTTTCATTTTGCTTGTCCAATGACCCAGAATGAAAATTTATGACTATGATTTATGATACAGACCTTTACTTTCTGCAAATGAATAAAAATAAAATTACAGAGATCATTTCAGACTCACAAATTATATTTTTTTAAAAAAGGGGTTTCTATTCTTAAAATAAGAATAAACAATATTCCATGCATTTCAGATCTTCCCATTTTCTCCTCTCTTGCCCTTCAATATTCCAGATCCTCCTCTCATGAGACTTTCTTGTTTATATTTTATTTAGCTTCATTTCAAGATGTGGCAATATTTGCCTTTTCTCTAATAGCAGGTATCTATATAAATTTTTGGACATTTGCAGGGAGTAAATGAACACATTTCCCATTCCTTCTTCCTTCCCTTTTCATTTACTCTAGAGTTGAGTTGAACTAGATTTGTCTTTTTATCTCATAATAGTCCTATACTTATCAACTCTGTGACTTTTTAGGGTCTCTTCCCAACATTAGGAATGGACTGTTTTTCTCATTTTGAACTCCTAAAATCCCTATTTTTCCTTCAAGATTCGTGCCTTCTATATGAAGTTTATTGTAATCCCACAATATTCTCATAAATATTTCTTATATTCCTATATATGTCCATATAACCATCCTGAAAAGAATGTAATTTCTTTTTGAGAGTAAGGACTGTTTGACCATACTTTTGTCACTCCATTAGAATTTCTTCTGGGTAGATAGAATGACAAATACCCTACTGTCAACTTCACTATCCAATATAGAATACAAATGATAAATTGTCAGGATGGCTTATTCTTCTCTTGGATACAATTTCACAATTGACTCTATTTTGGGGACCTTGGGCAAGTTATTTAAATAACATCCACAACTGGGTTTTCTTATCTATAAAATGAGAGGGTTTTGATTTAGAGTATCTCTAAGTTTCTTTCAGTTATGATTCTAAACTCTTAATATGATATTTGACTATTGTTCTCCTTGTCCCTGCTTTTTAAGAATTTTATGCTATTTAAGAATTTTAAATACATATAAAACATTTCTCAATGTTATATTGTCACTAGTCCTCTTAGCATTTCTTCCTTTTGGCCACAATACCTTATTTGTCCTTATCCTAAACAGGTCACTTTTCCATTATTCTTCTTTAGAGTTATCCCAGACTTAGTACCAGCTACTCCAGACAACTGATGAAGGCCCAGCCTGAGCCCTCATTCATGTCCATACGTCCACTCTTTTGATACTCAGCCTGTACCTTATCTGTGCCTGGATAGGAGACCATACATATATATATATATATATATATGTATATATATATATACATATATATATATATGTATATATATGAAAGAGAGAATTCACATGGGACTTATTGAAACTTGAAAATTATAGAATATGTGCAGAAAAACCATCAGGAGAAGATGGAGATGGAGAAGATGGAACAAGTGACAACAGGCTAGGAGGACAGGTCCAGTTCAGCTTGACTCTGTACACTTGAGGTTAACAGAGGCAAGGATGAAGAGACAGGAGAATCAGTGAATTTATAGGGGTAGGGGATTATCTAACAAGATAATACAAACATTGCAATCCACAGTGAAATTCCAAATGCCACAGTTATACTATCAGAAGAATCCATGTCATGTGGGCTTCTTTCCTTACCACCTAATGTAAGTGAATTGTGGAATGTTTCATCTAAGTCAGCTTTTGTAACAGGCATTGCTCCATCCTGAGAGAAGGCTTTGGGCTAGAATTCTCAGTCTAAGTTTGCTGGGATTCTAGGGAGAATCTCACCAAGTTATAGGATTGCTGATCAAATATTTTCAAAGTCTGATACAAAAGAAATAATCTGTTTCCTCCAAGGTATTTTAGGGGGGCATATTCCTTTAACAATATTTTCATTTACTTTAAATGAAACTTGTTTCTTGATATCTAGACCCATTCCTATATACCCTTAAATGTTATGCAACTGATGATCAGCATTCTGTGGCAGGCAAGGATAAATTAAATAACACCTCATACTCAAAGAATCTTCAGAAAAAATTGAATTAAAATTTAGAGTGCTGCAATATTATTACATCAAAAGAAATAACCAATGCAAAGAATATTTCTAAGTGTTCTGCTAATAATCTTCCAATTTGTATTCTTCAGAGTCTTCCCTCTGCAGTCCATCCTTCAAAGAGTAATGAAAGGATTTTTTAAAATACAATTATGACTGTATCCTTTCCTCAAAACTTTTGCTTTTTCAATTCTGTCCATTGACTATTAAATTCCTTTTCCAGGCATTGAAGGCTGTCTGACCTTAGGCTCTCATCTAACTTCCAGTAATATTCACATTACTCCTTAGTGATCTCTATTATAATTAAAGTAGACTACTTAACTCTTCTTCAAAATTATTACTCCAATTTCATTTGCCACTTCCATGAATTTATGCAAGCTATTTCTCATACTTTTAGCAAATCCACTAGACCCTTCACCTTTACATCTCATAATTCTTTTCTTCCTTTGAGGTTTAACTCAGATGTCTGTTATCTACTATACACAATTTATATGGATTCAATTGATATATAATCAATAAAAATATTGCTACACAATTTTTAAGGAAAAACATTTCCCAGAAGCAGATGACATCATGTAATTGACAGTTAAACTCAAGACATCAAAACAAAGAATGTGTAATCTAAATTGACATACCCTGGGGTGGCTCATGATGCAGTGGATAGAGCACCAGCCCTGGAGTCAGGAGTACCTGAGATCAAATTCGGCCTCAGACACTTAATAATTACCTATCTGTGTGCTTTGAAAAAAACCTAAAAAAATATTGACATACCCTACTCTTCCCATATTTTTATAGTGTAATTGATTGAGTTTATTTTTTCAAGTTCAAGGCATAATTTTAAAAAGTATTTTCTAAATTTTTTCTAATGTTAACTGCACATTTTTACTTCATAATTGCTTTAATCATCTTTGAACTAAGATGTTAATTTACTGGACAATCAACTGACTTACTGTATTAGTTGAACCAGTATAAATATTTTATCCAGGAAAAGTGGGGGATTTTCAAAGTGGATTTCAGGAAAACATAACTGCCTCCTTCTCCCCACCAACCTTGATTTGCTATTTTGCTTTTTATGATGTCTGTGTGAATTCCAGAACCAGTTATGTGTTGGTCTCCTCTTGTATCCTTTTTCTTTCTATAACTAGTACAGAAAGACCCAATTGTTTCAAAATGAGACCATTCCAAGGAATATACTTTTCCCTTATCTTCTCTTGTGCCTTATCTTAACTGGCTATACTAATTAATGATATATTTCTATACCTCTTGTAGTTAATAATACATATATTTCTTACTAAACATACTTTTTTTATAACCAGTTACACTAAATGAACAGCCATTATTTTTTCCCATTCTAAAGTATAAATGCTTTTTTTCTGACTGAATCTTGAATGATGTACATATCTGTGAACATATATTGGAATATATTTACTCTAAATAAATAAGCTGCTGGATTTGAGCTCAAGTCTTCCTGATTCTGACTGCACTGCACCACATAGTTTCATCTGCAGTAGACTTCTGACTGTGCATTTTCTCACTAAGCCACAGCCAGGCTATTTTTTCTCTCCCTCTCCAGTTCACACACCATTTTCAGCTTCCTTTTATGTATGATAAAATGTTTTCTTCCCATGTTACAATGTAATCTACTTGAGGATATGGACATTTTTTTTCAATTTACTTATATTTGTATTCCCATCCATTAGCTTGTCACATAGTAAATGCTTATTGACTTTTGACTTTGGATCAGATTGGGTCAGGAAGATTACTAGATTGCTAAACTTGATCCATGTTTTAGAACTCTGGCAATGATCTTTTGCATCACATGATAGAGATGAGAAAAGTGTAGATGAGAGTATATGGAACACCACAGACATGAAGAATTTTGAAGTAAACTACACATTCTAAAAGACAGAGATAGATAATGATATCCCAGTCATGGGAGATAGTTTATGCAAAGACGTGCTAATGAGAGAAGAAATTTCATGTAATGAATTGCAAACAAGCCAAAATGATTATCCTTTCGATTACCTGAATAGAATAAAATCTAATTAATCTGTAAAGTTAGTCTGAAACAAGTATGTTAACACTTTAAATACTACCAGAAATTACATTTTATCCAAAAGAGTTTTATTTAATGGAATGGTGGGGGTCCTAAAGTGTTACTCTTCTCATGATTTTTAAATGACTGGTTGACATGCTGAAAGCTGCTAGGAGGAACTGAGACTAGAATGCGTGTCAAGAAAACTGAGTTCAAATCTGATAAGTGGTGTATTTCTGGGCACATTATTCAACCCTATTTGCCTTAATTTCCTTCTCTATAAAATGAACTGGAGAAGACAATGGCAAACCACTTCAATATCTTTACTAAGAAATCCCCCCAAAGGGTCACAAATAGGATATGTCTGAGAACAATGAAATAACACCTTAAAAGATTTAAGCCTTGTTTAATGATCCCTCTGGAAGGTGTCAGATGCTAGCTGCTAGAACATAGCAAAAAACATATGATTGGATTGTGTGTATATATATATCTATATATCTATATCTATCTATCTATCTATCTATCTATCTATCTATATATAAAAGAGAAATCATAACAGTGTTTGGGAATTAGACCATAAAAAGCAACATAATTAAGAGATAGATATTGAAAGAGAGAGAGAGACTGAAAAAAGAGAGATGCTTTTCTTTCTTTTATTTTCCAAAGAACTTGACAGTGGAGAAGAAACTTTGCATGCACTGTCAGGCTCAACTGAAATACTTTCTGCATTAAAAGGATGGGGACCACCAGTTGTGGCTTGAACCTGAAAAATGATTCCTTTTTTCCTAATGATGCTTATGGAAGCTAATGAATACAATGTTAGCCCGGTGCCATTTCTTTCTGAGTAAATTAGAGTGGGTACAGATTCTGCACCAGTCTATTACTTCTTATTCTGGTAGGAATCACAGTTTTCCTAGGAGAAGGGTAGATAGAGGAATTATTCCAAAAGTTTTTGTGAAAATCACTTGTAGAAAGAACTGTGTGAACATGAATAACTTACTTGTAAAAAATAACACCCTAGATATCACTTTTTCCTTGTGCCAGTATGTTTTTTAAACTACCTAAATAATTTGTCCATATCCAGTGTTATTTTGCATCCTGTCAACAAAAGGCAGACATAGAGAGTTAGGAGACTGTAGATTAGGACACATCAATAAAATTCATGAAATGAAATATTATTGATGCTAGTCTAAATGTCTTAAGTTTGTATTAAAAAACACAAGTAGTTTCAGAAGTTCAAGTTAGGAAGGTTTGACTAAGCATCAGTTAACTTAGAAAAGGATTTCAGTGTTTTAGTGGACTTCCTGTGTAATATTGATCAGCAATATCTTGAAATGTATTAATAGAAAAAGACTATAGAGAACTAGGGAGAAGATAATTATGTTTTCTCCTGTCTTATTCAACTCTGGATACTTAACTCCATTATGGATATTATAACAGCATTAACTGAAAAAAACTCACAGAAATATAATCAGGACAATTAAAGAATGGGCATTTTAGTATAGTAGAGAAGATATACTAGAGCCATGAAAGCTATCTTTAGGTGTTTGAAAAGTCTTCCTGGGAAAAACAAATTATGTTTATTCTTAGCTACAAAAGGAATGTCTAAAAGAATATTTTGAAATTACAAATCAACAAATGTCATCTTGAATTGGGTCCAACTTTTTAACATTTGAGATACCTCAAAATGGAATGGATCTTGGGAGACAATGAGTTCTCCTTCACTGGAGTTTTTCTTTTTTCTTTTTTTAAAATTTTTATTAAAGATATTATTTGAGTTTTACAATTTTCCCCCAATCTTGCTTCCCTCCCCCCCACCCCCACCCCACAGATAGCACTCCGTCAGTCTTTACTTTGTTTCCATGTTGTACCTTGATCCAAATTGGGTGTGATGAGAGAGAAATCATATCCTTAAAGAGAACAGAATTCTCAGAGGTAACCAGATCAGACAATAAGACATCTGGGTTTTTTTTCCTAATTAAAGGGAATAGTCTTTGTACTTTGTTCAAACTCCACAGCTCCTTATCTGGATACAGATGGTACTCTCCTTTGCAGACAGCCAAAAATTGTTCCCAACTGTTGCGCTGATGGAATGAGCAAGTCCTTCAAGGTTGAACATCACTCCCATGTTGCTGTTAGGGTGTACAGTGTTTTTCTGGTTCTGCTCATCTCACTCAGCATCAGTTCATGCAAATCCCTCCAGGTTTCCCTGAAATTCCATCCTTCCTGATTTCTAATAGAACAATAGTGTTCCATGACATACATATACCACAGTTTGCTAAGCCATTCCCCAATTGAAGGACATTTACTGGATTTCCAATTCTTTGCCACCACAAACAGGGCTGCTATAAATATTTTTGTACAAGTAATGTTTTTACGCTTTTCCTCATCTCTTCAGGGTATAGACCCAGTAGTTGTATTGCTGGGTCAAAGGGTATGCACATTTTTGTTGTCCTTTGGGCATAGTTCCAAATAGCTCTCCAGAAGGGTTGGATGAGTTCACAGCTCCACCAACAGTGTTAACAGTGTCCCAGATTTCCCACATCCCTTCCAACAAAGATCATTATCCTTCCTGGTCATACTGGCCAATCTGAGAGGTGTGAGGTGGTACCTCAGAGAAGCTTTAATTTGCATTTCTCTAATAATTAATGATTTAGAGCATTTTTTCATATGGCTATGGATTGCTTTGATCTCCTCATCTGTAAATTGCCTTTGCATATCCTTTGACCATTTGTCAATTGGGGAATGGCTTTTTGTTTTAAAAATATGACTCAGTTCTCTGTATATTTTAGAAATGAGTCCTTTGTCAGAATCATTAGTTGTAAAGATTGTTTCCCAATTTACTACTTTTCTTTTGATCTTGATTACATTGGTTTTATCTGTGCAAAAGCTTTTTAATTTAATGTAATCAAAATCATCTAATTGGTTTTTTTCACTGGAGTTTTTCAAGGAAAAGTTGGAAAATCATTTGTTGGGCACATTGTAGAAAGTTTTTTCATTTGGATCTGAACTGGACCAGAAGTCTTTGGAGGTCCCTTTCAATCCTGAGGTTTTGAACCTCCATGTAAATCTGTTCCATTTGCCAGGATGAAAGAACATGACTGAAGATTTCTCTAGCGAGAGAGCATGCCCCAATATCAAAAGGTCAGTTACCCAGATGATACTAGCCATTAACTCTGGAACCTTGTACCAACAAATGATCTTTCCTGTTTAAGAGTCTTCATGAAAATAAAATAATATTAGCTGAGAAAAAAGAAACCTCATGATCATGTATATCTGAATTGAAAAAAATTCACTTTTCCTTCTTTAGGCTTCAATGAAGCTGACAAAGGAAGAAATCACTTTGAAAAAATAAGGTGGGAGAGAATTTGGTCCATTTTTAACAAAGCATGAATTAGGCTTTCTATCATAATCATATTAAACCATACATCACAAGAAACTGATTCTATAAAAAGTATATGTGTATTTAGTATATTGTATAAATAGTATGTATACATATGTGTGTTTATAAGCACATATACATACATATATATGTATGTATGTGTGTGTAGTATTCAAGGACAACTTTGAATATTTCAAGATCATGTTCCATCTTTCTCAGTTGTGTCTATCTCTTTGTGATCCAATTTGGAATTTTTGTGACACAACTAATAGAGCTGTTTTTTGTTTTTCTTCTTCAGCTCATTTTACAGATGAGAAAAATGAATATAAATAAGCTAAGTGACTTGCCTAGAGTCACACAGTTTGTAATTGATTGAGGCAAGATTTGAACTCATTAAGATGAATCTTCTTAATCCCAGGACTGTCGCTTAATCCACGATATCACATACCTTACAAGAGTAGATAAAGAATAACAATATTACAGTAGAAAATATAATGGATATGAAATCAGAAAGCTTAGGTTTAGATGTTTCCTGTGCTAATTATTTTCTGTATAAACTTGGGCAGGCAAACTCACAGTTGATCTCTCTGGATCTCAACTTCTGTAAAATGAACTAGTTGGAACAGGTGTCTTCAGGTTTTTTCCTAAATGTAAATTTCAGTTGCTTTGAGATAGAACTGACTTCAAAGTCAAGAAAGTCTGGGTCCAAGTTTCTTCTTTTGATAAGCAGTGACTTTCAGACATAACTATCACTTGCAAGGACACTTCCATCTCTTGTTTAGTCTGTATGATATACAGCTTCAAGTGTGAAGATACTGACCTTTCTCTATGTCTCTCAATTCCTACTGTACTTGCCTTTTCTCCAAACTCAAGCTCTAGTGGCTAGTGCTTGAGTTTTCCTTCTGTTCCAGATTAAGAAAACTCAAAGGGGTGGCTAGGTGGCGTAGAGGGGTGGCTAGGTGGCCTAGTGGAGAAAGCACCGGCCTTGGAGTCAGGAGTACCTGGGTTCAAATCCGGTCTCAGACACTTAATAATTACCTAGCTGTGTGGCCTTGGGCAAGCCACTTAACCCCATTGCCTTGCAAAAAACCCCCCTAAAAAACCCCCAGAAAACTCAAAAACAATTTGTACCTGACTGTCTGATCTACCTCCCGGGATATGAAGTATCTCAGAAGAAGAAAATTGATCATTCCTTTGACTTTAGGCTTTCCAGATCAAGTTGGAGGAAGAGGAGTAACGTCAGGGAGAGAGGTTCTTTCATTTCCTGATGCGCTGTCTCCTAGGCTAATCTCCAGTCTTCTAAGGGATAGCCCAACCACTACGGAACTCTCTTCATTCAAGCCCTGTATGATTCCTATAATTTTCTTTAACTTAACTTTTGTTTTTTAGTGTTTGTGTTTTTAATTTATTTTACAGAATTTACTGTATAAATTGTTTTTTTGGCTCTGTTTGCTTCAGTCTGTATCAGATCATATACATCTTTCCATGATCTCACACATCATTTCTTACTGTATTTTAATCTTTTACATTTATGTGACACAATTCAAAGGCATCTCCTTTTCTGCTAATTCTCTGCTAAATGTACTGCTACAAATATTTTGGAGTTTATGGGGACTTTTTTCTTTAAATGAATTATGAGGAGGTGTAATAAATTCAGTTAAAATAGAGCCTCAGGTGCAAAAAGGCATTTGCATTTTATTCACCTTATTTGCATAATTCAAAATTATTTTCCAAAATGATTCCAATTTTGCCCCTTTTCCATCAGTATATCTATCTACCTCTAAGTTCATAATTCTTCCAGAACTGACTGTTGCCATATGGTGTTATTTCTGCTTGCATTCTATTCAGAATGAGTTTTATTGTCTCTTTAATGTAGTCACCCCATACCTTAGTACATCTCTCCTGATTAACCAGAGTAGATAAAGCCCCAAGTGCAGCACCCAGATTTTGAGTTATTTGTTTAATATTTTACTGGGGCTGCCAAAACTGGCCAAGAGACAGGGACACACAATATTTTTAAAATTTCCTTTTAGAGTCCTCCTGGTGTATCCTGAGGAGTTCTCTAAAGGACAGGGGCTTCATCCCTGTGGCCATTATCTCCATTAGAATT
The DNA here is from genome assembly GCF_037893015.1 of Macrotis lagotis. NCBI lineage: Eukaryota > Metazoa > Chordata > Mammalia > Peramelemorphia > Peramelidae > Macrotis > Macrotis lagotis. Next base: position 189,902,789 of record NC_133658.1, on the reverse strand, counting down.
TTTAATTTCCTCAATCACCATCTTATCAAATCTATTTTACTTCTTAAACTTTAATAATCAGTCAATTTAGGAAGGATTTCTCTTTTTTGTATTATTTAACATGAAAGTTTAAAATGAGGAGATACTTTAGACTGAAAACTTGTTATTCATATTTGAGGGACCTAGAAGGTTAAATTAGTTTTCCTAAAGTACATAACCATTATAAATATTAGAGTAACACTATTTAGAAAATATAAAGAATTTTTTATATTATGCTCTCTGATATTCCATCCATTAGTGGAATTCTGGTAAACCTTGGTTCAAATGGTCAATTTTTTGTATTTCTATCATCAGGGGTAGAGATTTACTGTGCAAAGTCATTCCATTATGTGAAGGGTGTGTAGCCTTGGTGAGTGGTAGAGAAAAGGGAGCTCCAGGTTCTTCTGGCTTCCAGTTTTGAGAGAGAAGATGGAGCATTCCATCTTCTCTTCATTTTGTGAATGGAAGAAGAATCTAGGAAGGAAGTGATACATAGACCATTGATTAACATTTTTATTTCTAGCTTACTGTATCAAGTGGCCCAGTGGATAGGATGCTAGGCCCAAAGTCAGAAAGACTCATCTTTTCTGAATTCAAATCTGACCTCCAGCACTTACTAGCTATGTGACCCTGGACAAATCACTTAACCTTATTTGCCTTATTTCCTCATCTATAAAAGGAATTGGAGAAGGAAATGGCAAACCACACCTAGTAATTTTGTCAAGAAAACTCCAATTGAGGTCATAAAGTGTCAGAAGTGACTGTATCAATTGAATAATAACAACAAAGGAAGGTAGTCTAACTGTACCAGATCTAAAAGTATTTTATAAAGCAGCAGTCATCAAAACCATCTAAGAAATAGAAAAGTGGATTAGAGGAATAATTAAGTACAACATAAATAGTAATAGATGACTAGAGTAATCTGTTTGATTCATCTAAAGATTCTTAACTTCTGGGATTTCCTTTGAACAAGGTGTGGAAATCTTTCCTTTGGATGAGCTGAGTAGCCTCCCTCCCCAAGCAAGGTTTCTTTCATTCTGGGTTATGTGTATAAACAGTCCCATACTGACTCTCATATCTATTTGCTATCTCTTCAGAAATTCTCCCATCCTATTTATTACATGTGTTTATTGTGGAAAGTGTCATTTGTTGGAAACAGTGGAGGCATATATATGCATGTAATTTGGGGCACTTTTCCCACAATTTTTTATCTCTCCACATAGAGCTCTTTACATTTTTTATTTTCTTAACATTTATTATTCATTTTTAACATTCTTTTTATAAAAATCAAAAAAGTGAGAAAATTATATTTTAATTTATACTCAAAGTTTATTTGTTCTCTTTGGAATTGTCTTGGATCATTTTATTGATCAGAGAAGCCAAGACTTTAATAGGTGAACATCATTAAAATATTGCTTTTGCTGTTCACTGATCTCCCAGTTTTCATTTCACTTTACATCAGTTCATTTAGGTCTTGCCATGTTTGTTTTTATGAAACCTTGTCATTTTGTTTTTTAAATAATGGTATTTTATTATTTTCAATTACATGTAAAGATAGTTTTCAGTATTCATTTTTGTAAGTTATTGATTTCCAAATCTTTCTCTCTACCTCCATTCCCTCTACCCTTCTAAAGACAGCAAGCAATCTGATATAGGTTATACGTGTACCATCATATTAAGCATATTTTCATATAAATCATGTTGTGAAAGAAGAATCAGAACAAAAGAAAAAAGTCACAAGAATGAAAAAAATCAAAGAAAAAATTTAAAAATAGTGGACTTTTTTCTTTTTATTTATTTTACAATTACATGCAAAGATAGTTTTCAACATTCTTCCTTTTACAAGCTTTTGAGTTCCACACTTTTTCCACCACCCTCCCTTCCCACCCTTTTCTCATGACAGCAAACAAACTGATATAGGTTGGACATGTGAAATCACATTTAACAGATTTTTACAATAGTTAAACTGTGAGTGAAGAACTAGAAGTAAGGGGAAACAAACAAGAAAGAAAGAAAAAGCATAAGGAAGTTTTTTAAAAAAGTGAACTTAGTATGCTTTGCTCTACATTCAGATTTCATAATTTTTTCTCTGGATATTGATGACATTTTCCATCACAAGGTTTTTTTATTATTATTTATTATTATTATTATTTTCATCACAAGGTTTTTAAATTGTCCTTGATCATTGAACTGCTGAGTGGAACAAAATAGTTGATCATTTCACAAACTTCTGTAAGGGAAATAATATTCTCCTGGATCTACTTGCTTCACCCAGCATTATTTTGTGGAAATCTTTCTATGCTTTTCTGAAGTCTGCCCACTCATGATTTCTTATAAAATAATACTCAATCACATTCGTACACCTTAATTTGTTCAGTGACTGCCCCCCACCAATTGATGGGCATCCCTAAATTTTCTTTCTTTTTTTGCCTTTTTTTACAAGGCTATGGGGTTAAATGACTTGCCCAAGGTCACACAGCTAGCTAGGTGTCTGAGGTCACATTTGAACTCAGGTCATTCTGACTCCAGGCTCTATCCACAGCACCACCTAGCTGTCCCCTAAATTTTCAATTATTCCCTACTAAAAAAACAATTGCTAAAAATATTTTTGTCATGTGAGTCTTCTCTTTTTTTTTTTTTTGTGATTTCTTTGGTACAGACCTAGTGGAGCATTGCTAGATCAAAGGGTATGCACATTTTGATTGCTCTTTGGGTATAGTTCCAAATTGCTCTCCAGAATGGTTGGAGCAGTTCACATCTCTACCAACAATGCATTAGAGTCCAACATATTAGAAAATCTAAAGGTATGAGTTAGTATCTCAGAACTGTTTTAAGTTGTGTTTCTCTAATTAACAATTATATAGAACATTTTTTAATATGCCTATAGCTAATTTTAATTTCTTCATCTGAATTTGACTATCAATTGAAGGATGACATATTCTTATAAAATTGACTCAAATAACTATATATTTTAGTAATGAGTTCTTTATCAAAAATACTATTTGTGAAAATTGTTTCCCAGCTTTCTGCATTATTTCCTGATCTTGGTTGTATTGGTTTTATTTGTTAAATTTTTTTTTAATTTAATGTCAAAATTGTCTGTTTTTCCATTTATTATTGTCCTCTTTCTTTGGTCATAAACTTCTCCCTATTTCATGGATCTGACAGATAGCTTATTCCTTATTTTCCTATTTGGCTTATGTCTAAATCCTGTTCCCATTTTGACCTTATCTTGGTGTAGCACAGAGACTTTGGCTTATGTCTACTATTTTTAGTTTTCCCAGAATTCTTTGTCAAATAGTGAGTTCTTATCCCAGAAGTTAAGAATCTTTAGATGAATCAAACAGATTACTCTAGTCATCTATTACTATTTATGTTGTACTTAATTATTCCTCTAATCCACTTTTCTATGTCTTAGAAGGTTTTGATGACTGCTGCTTTATAAAATACTTTTAGATCTGGTACAGTTAGACTACCTTCCTTTGCATTTTTTTCATTAATACCCTTGATTTTCTTGACCTTTTTTTCCTTCAGATGAATTTTGTTACTAATTTTTCTATCTCTAAAAATATTTTAGTAATTTGATTTTTATGGCATTGAGTAAGTAATTTAATTTAGGTAAATTGACATTTTTATTATATTAGTTCAGCCTAACTATGAGCTATTGACGTTTTTTAATTGTTTAAGTCTGATTTTATTTGTGTGAAAAAATATTTTGTAATTGTGTTCATATAGTTTCTGATTTTGTCTTGGGAGATATATTTCCAAGAATTTTATGGTATGTTAAATGAAATTTCTCTAAATTTTTTTTTGTTTTGTTTTTTAGTTTTTTTTTGCAAGGCAATGGGGTTAAGTGGCTTGCCTAAGGCCACACAGCTAGGCAATTATTAAGTGTCTGAGGTCAGATTTGAACTCAGATACTCCTGACTCCAGGGCCCATGCTCTATCCATTGTGCCACCTAGCTGCCCCATAATTTCTCTAAACGTTGATGATTTATATGGGTTTATTTTATATTGTGCAGTTTTACTGTAGTTGCTAATTGTTTCAAAGTTTTAAAATTAATTTTCTAAGTATACCAACATATCAAATACAAAGAATTAGAGTTTTGTTTCTTCATTACTTATCTTAATTTCTTCAATTTCTTTTTTTCTTATTGCTAAAGCTAAGATTTCTAATATAATATTCAATAGTAGTGGTAATAATGAGAATGCTTGTTTCATTCCTGATTTAATAGGAAATGTACGAGTTTGTCCCTATTATATATAATGCTTGCTGATGGATTTAAATAGATAATACTTAACATTTTAAAGAAAACTTCATTTATTCCCCCATTCTAGTGTTTTTAATAGGATTGGATATTGTATTTTGTCAAAGGCTTTTTTCAGTATCTATTGTTATAATCATCTGATTTGTCATTTTTGTTATCGATATGGCCAATAATGCTGATTGTTTTCCTAATATTGTACCATCCCTGACCACAAACAGTCCCTTCTGCCCTAGAATTTTAGGAAGATCCCTGCTCTGCTTCAGGTGGTGAACTCTGTTGTGCTGCTTCTCTTTTTCCTGAGACTAGGACCCAGACTGAGACCTGGATCTGAGTATCATTGAAGCAATAGAGACCTGCCTCAGGGAGAGAAAGAGATCTCTGCAATTTCCCCCTACCATCTTACCTTCTGTGGACTGAGTGCTCTAGAAGGGCTGCCAGGTGGGACTCTGCTCCTGATCCTCTGGGGCTGGGTCTGTACTGAGTCCTGGACAGGGCTTCACTCTCTCCCTGGTGTAGCAGAGTTTTCCTGTTGAGCTTCCCAATTGTCCTTTGCAAACCCCAGGTGGAGAGTTTTGGAAACTTCCACCACTGCCATGTACCCTGACGTTTCTGGATGGCTGGAGTTGGTTTGTTCTGGCAATGCCCTTCCAAGTTGTTTTATGCTGGAAGATTGTTTCACTCAATCTTTTTTGTGGGTTCTGCCACTCCAGAATTTGGTTAGAGTCATTATTTAAAGGTATTTGTAGTGGTTGGGAGAGAGCTTGTGGGAATTCCTACCCTTACTCCACTATCTTGGTTCTGACCCCAAACTCACATTTCTGTGTCATACTGAGAGTAATACCTGTTCCTATGTCCTCTGTAGAACTTTCAGAAGCAAAAAAGACCTGGTATAATAAGAAAACCAAGTATTTCATCATGAGGATATTGGCTAAAGAAATTATAAACAGGAAAGCTGATAGGGGAAGACTTTTTGGTATGGGAAGGCAAAAATGTGGGACATGGATGGGATTAAAATTCATGGAATATTTATTTATATCATTTTAATTATAGAAAATTTGGAAAACATGCTTTCAAAGAAATTTTGAAAGTAAAATGAAAAATTTGAAATAAATATTCTTTAAAAAATATTTTATTTATTTTTCCACATACATGCAAAGATAGTTTTTCATTTACCATTTTTTGGGTAAAGTTTAGAGTTTTGCATTTTTCTCTCTCTTTTTCTCTTCCCTTCCCCTTCCCCTGACTTAAATCAATCTAATGTAGGCTATATGTGTATAACTATGTTAAGCATATAGCCATACTTATCATATTGTGAAAGAAGAATCATATTAAAAAAGGGGGAAACATTATAGGGAAAAACATTATATATAAGGAAAGTTAAAAAAATAAAGATGGTAAACTTTGGTTGGCGTTTTAACTCTATAGTTCATACTTTGGATATGGATGACATTTTCTATCACAAGTCTTTTAGGATTGTCTTTGATTATTGTACTGCTGAAATAATCAGCCCATCAAAGTTGATCTTAACACATGGCTACTATTAGGGTATAAATTGTTCTTCTGGTTCTGCTCACTTCACTCAACATCAGTTCATGCAAGTTTTTCCAGGTTTTCCTGAAGTCCAATCCCTCATAATTTCTTAAAGAACAATAGTGCTCTATCACATTCATATTCCACAATTTGTTCAGTCATTCTTCAATTGATGGGCATCCCCTCAATTTTCAATTCTTTGCCACTCTGAAAAGAGCGATTATAAATATTTTTGTACACATAGATTTTTTACTCTTTTTTTTGAGATCTCTTTGTACAGTGGTATTTCTATTGAAGAAGAAAATGTTTCAAGCAGCTAAAAAAAGAAGCAATTTATATTGAAAGGAAACAAAACCAGAGTTTCACAGGACTTATCAGCTTAAACATTAATGCATCTAAAGCCATGAATATGATATTTTGGAAGGCAAAGGTCCTTATATTAACCAAGAATTCACTACCCTGCAAAATTCTGCATATTCTGTCAGGGGAAAAGGTGGATTTTTCAACGAAATAGAGAACTTATGAAATTTTCTAATTAAAAAAAGAACTGATAGCAAATTTGATCTTCAAATACAAGACTCAACAGATGTATAAAAAGGTAAACAGAAAGGGGGAAAATATGGTAGTCAAGAACATTAAACTGCATACATCTCTACAAGCCAAGATAACCCTTGTAACTATTAAGAAATTTATTTCTCTTATAATACTTAAAGGGATGAATATAATTTAAGTGATTGTACTTACAGGATATGGGTATAAGTGAGACTTGATGTGATGAAGATAATGGGGTGGTATTTCCTTGAGAAACAGAGGTAGGTGGAATACTTAGAGACTCTACTTAACTAAATCTTGAATGACCTTACTTTTCTAGATTTTTAAATTAAGATTGGTTGTAGTACAATAGGTACAAATGGTGGGGCATACTTAGAAGGGTTGGACATAATTTGATTAGGAAATGATCTTGTTAATAAGAATTAAGTTAATTAAGTTAAGTTAATAAGAACTATAGTACCGTAGTTGGATTGCTAAAGTGACAGGGAGAGAGAGTGTACCTGATACTTTAGTTGGGGAGGGTTGTACGGCTATTGTAGGAGTGTTGAAGTACTGCAAATGCTTTGCTTGATACTTTGACTACAATTGGAAGGAGTGTGCTTGGGAGGGGTGTGTGTGTGTGTGTGTGTGTGTGTGTGTGTGTGTGTGTGTGTGTATAAATTATCATGAAACAATTTGACTTTCCCTGATGCTTTGGTTCATGAGTTTTGTATTTTCATGGAGGGTACTTGAAAAAAAGGAGTCAGTAAAAATAAATGATAATTTGATATGATTATGATTCTTCAGAAGTGTACTTCCAATGAGACAGAAGAGTACTTAGTGACTATGATGTAATGCTGCTTATCAATCAGTCTAGAAATCAGTCAGTCTGTGAGAATGGTACTTCTATCAGGATAAGTAAAAGTAGTATATTTTGACAAAGGAATTGTAGGTAGAAGACAGCATTAAAATAAAAAAAAGACATAAAAAGAAGGACTATACTGGGAGAAGGCTAGGAATTAGTGGATAAATATCACCAGATGAAGAGGCACAAAAATCTGTCATAGTAAAGAGAAAGAAGGGAGGGTGTGAACGCTGAGTAAATCCTATTCTCAATAGTTTGGGCCCAGAGAAGAAATAACATACATTCCCAAATGGGTTTAAAAATCTATTTTACATGGTATTTCTCTCTCATCACATTCAACTTAGATCAATGGAAACATTGTAAACATGGAAACAATGTAAAGACTAACAGACTGCTTTCTGTGGGGAGTGGGGGGAGGGAAGCAAGATTAGGGGAAAAATTGTAAAATTCAAAATATTTCTTTTATAAAAAATCTATCCTATGCTATAGGAAAATAAGGGAGAGGGGAAAGGGAAAGAAAAGGGAAGAAGGGACTGATAAGAGGGAAAGCTAAGGTAAAGGTAAAATTATGGTTAAAATTTAAAAGTTAAAAGGTATAGGTAGTAAAACATTGGCAAGAAGCAAAAAGAGGAAAGAAAAGGAAAGTATAAATGGAGAAAGACAGCATGGAGGGAAATGTAGAATTAATTTTCTTATCTGTAAATGTGATTGGGATGAATTTGCCCATAAAAACAGAAACAGAGAGTAGAGTGGATTATAAACCAAAATCCTATCTTATATTGTTTACAAGAAACACATTTGAAGCAGAGAGATACACATTATGTAGATGCAAAAGGTTGGAGTAAAACATGTTTCAGCAAGAGTAAAAAAAAAATTGGAGTAGCAATTCTTATCTCAGACAAAGCAAAAGTCAAAATAGATTTCATAAAAACGAATAAGGAAGGAAACTTCATCTTTTTAAAATTCACCAAAGGCAATGAAATTTATCATTTTTAACATATATGCACCAATTGGTATAGCATCCAAAGTCTTAGAGGAGAAGCTGAATGAGTTACAAGGAGACATAAATAGCAAAACTATAACAGTAGGGGAGCTCAATCTCTCTCTCTCAGAATTAGATAAATCTAACCACACAATAAACAAGAAGGAAGGTAAAAAGGTGAAAAGGGGATGGAGCCAAGATGGCCAAGTAAAGATAGTAACTCCCATTGACCTCTCCCTGAAACCACTCCAAATACCTTTAAATCAGGGCTGTCCAAAATATGACCCATGGGTTGCATTGGGGTCTGCAGTGCCATTTAATGTGGCCAGTCTGTGGGTTTTAATTTTTACAAGCAAAAAATAAAATAATAATTTGTATGGAATGCATTTTAGATGTTTTAATTCCAACACTAATGAATAATCTTGATGTTATTTTTCTTTGGTGTTTTTAAGTAGTATTATATTTTTCTTTAGGTTTTGGCAAGGCAAATGGGGTTAAGTGGCTTGCCCAAGGCCACACGGCTAGGTAATTATTAAGTGTCTGAGACTGGATTTGAACCCAGGTACTCCTGACTCCAAGGTTGGTGCTTTATCCACTACGCCACCTAGCTGCCCCTAAGTAGTATTATGAATGGAACATATCTCATGTAATTTTCAGTTGATCTGGTGGATGCCTTCTATTTGTACAATGCAAACTAGTCAGGATGCACTTGCTGTTATATTGTTGTGTTGTCGCCTTGTTGTTCTTTTATGCTTTGCACCTTCACCTGTTGAATTGATGAAATTCTCTTACTTTCAAAAAAGTTATGAGACAGCCTTTTTTATCTGAAAACCTTGGCTCTCATGTAGCACTATGCCCAATGAACATGGACTGTATTTTTTCTTCTGGTTTCAGCCTTTGAATAATTATTTCACTTTAATGCAGTCCAAAGATAACCAAGGTTCGACAGCCCTGCTTTAAATATTGACTCTAAGCAATTCTAGTGTGACAGAACCCACCAAAAAACTGAATGAAATAATTTTCCAGGCCCAGACAACTTGGAATATCTGCAGGAAGGATCTATTACATTGGGCTTAAAAAGGGCCAACTTTGCAACCTCAGTTATACTGAAGAGAATTCATTCTAACTATCTAGGAGAAGATCTTGGGGTTCCTGGGTCTCAGGTGCACTTGATCTCATGCCAGTGGGGTTGGTTTCCAGACCTCTCAGTCTAGGGATTGCCAAGGAAAATTGTGAAGGTCAGCAGGAACACTATGTTGCACCAGAGTAAGAGCAGAGCCTAGTACAGTGCAGGCTTAAGCACAGATCTAACCCTGGAAATGGGCTTGAGGAGCTGCCTGGCAGGGACCCACTGAGCAGTTGCTTACAGCAGCTCAGAAAGGTAAGGGGGTTGGGGGAGACTTTAGGGGTCTCTTTGCTATTGTTGAGGCAGGACTATGTTGCTTCATCCAAACTAAGATCTGAGTTCCAGAAAAGGGAACAGAAACACAGCAGAACTTATGACCTGCAATAGAGCATGGACTCTCCTAAGAGTTCTAGGGCAGAGGGGAGAGCTTGTGTTCACCCACAGACCAGAGTTCAGGCCAGGAGAGCAGTCATAGCCTCTCATAATACCTTGTGAGAATTGAGAACTAGTAGGTTCCTGAGGTTGCCCTAGAAAACAGCTGCAAAAACCCTCAAAAGCTTGAAACTATTCATCCTCCATCCTGGAAGCAGAACTCCACTTTAACAAAGAGTTAAAATCAATTCCTAGCCTGGGGAAATAAGTAAACAACAGAGCAATAGTCAATAATTTGGTTCATGGAACAAATGCACACTCAGTACATAACAAAGTTAAAGCTTCTGAATCCAAAGACTCCAAGAAAAATATGAATTGGTCTCAGGCCATGCAAGAATTAAAAAAAAAAAAAAATAATATGAAAATTAAGTAAAGAAGGTAGTGGGGAAATTGGGAAGAGAAATGAGTGATGAAGGAAAATCATGAAAACAAGCCAGCAGCTTGGTGAAGGAGATAAAAAAAAGTGAAGAAAATAACATCTTCAAAACCTATTTGTATCAAATAGAAAAATCACTCCTAAAGACCATTAAGGCCTAGAATGCCTTAATAAGTAGAATTGGACAGATAGGAAAGGAGATACAAAATCTCTCTGAAGAAAATAATTCCTTCAAAGGTAGAATGGAGTGAAGGGAAGCTGATGACTTTGTGTGAAATCGAGAAAAAAAACCCCAAAAGGATGAAAAACTAGAAGAAAATGTGAAGTATCTAATTGGAAGAACAGCTGACCTGGAAAACAGATCCAGGAGAGGTAATTTAAATTTACTAGACTACCTGAAAGTCATGACCAGAAAAATAACTTTGATATTATTTTTCAAGAAATAATCCAGAGGGCGGGGCCAAGATGGCAGCATGAAGGCAGCATTTCCTGGGAACTCTCCCCCCCCCCCAAAGTCTAAAAGACAACAAATTATGGCTCTAGCCAAAATTTAGAGGGGTAGAACCCACAGAAAGACTAAGTGATACATTTTCCCAATCCAAGGTAACTGAGAAGTTCCACGGGAAAGGTGTGTTTCACCAGAACCGGGGGAATGGACAAAAAGCTGTGACTGCAGCCCAGCCCAGCCCAGCCCAGAGATCACTGGCAACAGCTTGAAGGGGTGGTGAGAGAACTCTGCTACACCAGAATGAGTGTGGAGTGAGGAGCACCAGCAGCAGAATCTACAGCAAGAATTAGGAGAAATCAACCTGTACCCCCAGAGATGGTAAGGGAAGTCTGCAGAGATTTCTCTGCTCTCCCTTGGGGGTAGGACTCTGCTGCTAGCCTACACTCAGATCCAGGTTGCAGTTTGGGCTTCCATACTAAGTAGCCAAAGTGGATCCCTCCTTATAGCTCTAGGGAAGAGGGAAGTACAGGAGCTATCTACATATCAAAGCACAGGCATAAGACCTTGGAGGAATAAAGGTCCCAGTGGGGTGCCCCCCCCAAAAAATCCTAAGGCCTTGGAAGTGCTGTCTTGGGTGTGCTGTCTTGGGCTGAGGAAATGAGTAAACAACAGAAAAAGAAGAATCTGACCATAGAGAATTACTTTAGTCCCATGGAAGATCAAAATGCATACTTAGATGATGACAAAATAGAAGCTCCCATATCTAAAACCTCCAAGAGAAATAGAAAATGGGCTCAGACTATGGATGAGCTCAAACAAGACTTTGAAAAGCAGTTAAGGGAGGTGAAGGAAAAATTGGGAGGAGAAATGAGAGCGATGCAGAAAAATCATGAAAACCAAATCAACAGCTTGGTGAAAGATATACAAAAAAAATACTGAAGAATATAATATGTTAAAAACCAGTTTAGGCCTGATGGAAAAAAACAAAACAAAAGGCAAATGAGAAGAATGCCTTAAAAAACAGAATTGGCCAGCTGGAAAAGAAGATAAAAAAGCTCTTTGAAGAAAATAACTCCTTCAAAAGCAGAATGGAACTAATGGAAGCTGATGACTTTGTAAGAAATCAGGAAGAAATAAAACTCTTCCAAAATAAACAAAAATTAGAAGAAAATGTGAAATATCTCATTGGAAAAACAACTGACCTCAAAAACAGATCCAGAAGAAATAATTTAAAAATTGTTGGGCTATCTGAAAGCCACGATCAGGAGAAGAGCCTAGACTTCATTTTTCAATAAATAATACAGAAAAATTGCCCTGAGATACTAGAAACAGAGGATAAAGTAGAATTCAAGAGAATTCACTGGTCACTTCCTGAAAGAGACCCCAAAAGAAAAACTTCCAGGAATATTATAGCTAAATTCCCAAACTCCCAAATAAAAGAGAAAATTCTAAAAGCTGCTAGAAACAAACAATTCAACTACTGAGGCTCCATAGTCAGGATTACACAGGACCTAGCAGTACCAACATTACTCATAGGGATTGGAATATGATATTCCAAAGGCAAAAAATCTTGGTTTACAACTGAGAATCAACTACCCAGCAAAACTGAACATCCTCTTTCAGGGGAAAAGATGGACTTTCAATGAAACAGGGGACTTGCAAACTTTCCTATTGAAATAACCAGAGCTGAACAGAAAGTTTGATCTTCAAGTATAGGACTCTGGTGAACCATAGAGGGGGTAGAAGAGAAGGACTAACTATGAGGAACTTAATGATATTGAACTGTTTTTATTCCTGCATGGGAACTAGATGTTGATAACTCATATAAACTTTCTTATTTATAAGAGCTGTTAGAAGGAATACACACACACACACACACACACACACACACACACACACACACATATATATATATATATATATATATAGACAGGATATAGGAAGGAGGGGAGTATAATATAGTAAAAAGATGGAGTCAATGGGTGATAAAGGAAAGTACTGGGAAGAAGGGAAAGGAGATGAAGAAGAAGCTAAGAAATTTCACATAAGAGCCAAGAAAAAGCTTTTTTTTCAATGGAGTAGAAAGGGGGAAGATGAGGAGGGAATGAGTGAGCCTTCATTCTCATCAGAAATGGCTGAGAGAGGAAATAACATACACACTTAATAGGGTGAGGAAATCTATCTTACCCTAGAGAAAAATGAGAAGAAAGGGATGGGATAAGGGGGAACTGGGAGGAGGGAAGAGGGGAATAGGTGATAGAAGAGAGGGGAGATCAAGTGAGAGGGTACTCAGATTCAACACACTTTTGGACAGGGCCAGGATGAAAGGAGAGAGAGAATAGAATAAATGAGAGTGGGAAGGAAGACAGTGGAGGTATAGCTAGCAATAGCAACTGTGGGAAAAATATTGAAGCAACTTCTCTGGTGAACTTTATAATAAAGAAAGCAACTCATCCCAGAGACAGCCATTGGAATCTGAACACAGACTGAAGTACATTTTTTTTCTCTCTCTATTCTTGAGGTTTCTCATATTCTTGGGGGGGAGGGGGTTTATTTACTCTTATGTTTACTCTTATAATACATTCAATTTACATCAATGTATAACATGGAAACAATGTAAAGACTATCAGACAGCCTTCTGTGGGGGGGGAGGGAGGGTAGGGGGAAAATTGTAAAATTCAAAAAATTACAAAAAATGGTAGGTAGATACTACTATTGTATATATAATTGGAAAACAAATAAAGAAATAATCCAAAAAAAACCTGCTCAGATATCCTAGAAGCAGAGAGTATAATAAAAATTGAAAGAATCCACTAATCACCTCTTGAAAGAGATCCCAAAATGAAAATTTCCAGGAAGAATAAAACCAAATTTCAGAACTCCCAATTCAAGGGGATATTGTACAAAACGTCCAGAAACAAACAATTCAATATCGTGGAGCTAAGTCAGGATAATGTAAGCTATATCAGCTTCTACATTAAGGGATCATATGGATTGGAATATGATATTCTGGAAGGCAAAAGTGCTTGGAGTAAAACCAAGAATCAACTACCCAGCAAAACTGAACATACAATTTTGGGGGAAGAGATGGACATTCTGTAAAATAGGGGAACTTTCCTGATAAAATGACTGGAGCTGAACAGAAAGTTTGATCTTCAAATACAAGACTCAGGTGAAGTATAGAGAGGGTTGATGGGAAGGACAAATCATAAAGGACTTAATGATTTTTGAAATGCTTATATTCCTGCATGGGAAGATGATATTTATCACTCTTATGAATCTTCTCACTTATTAGGGCAGTTAGAAGGAATTTTTATAGACAAAGCACAGGAGAGAGTTGAATTTGAAGGTATAAGTATTAAAAAGATGGAGTTAATGGGGGAAGAAAGGAATAGACTTGGAGAAAGGAAAAGGAGAGGTAGAATGGGGCAAGATATTTCACATAAAAGAGGCAAGAAAAAGTTTCTACAGTGGAGTGGAAGAGGTGGGAGGTGAGGGGGAGTGAGTGAGCCTTACTCTCATCAGAAGTAGCCCAGAGAAGAAATAACATACAAACTCAATTGAGTATATAGAAATCTATCTTACCTTAGACAATGGGATGGGAAAGGGAGGGGAGAAAGGGGACAAAGGGAGGTTTGGGGGGGTAGGTGTTAGAAGAGAGGGAAGATCATGGGAGAGGGTAATCAGATACAACACACTTTGAGTAGAGACTGGGTTAAAGGAGAGAAAAGAATAAATGGGGCTGGAGGGGAATAGGATGGAGACAAATAAAGCTAATAATAGCAACTAAGGGAAAAAATTAAAGCTATTTCTCTGATGAACTTATAATAAAGAATGCTATACATTCGAAATAGAGAATTGATGGTGTTGGAATACAAAATAAAGCATATGTTTTTTCTCACTTATTTTTATTGAGATATATTTTTCTTTGTGGGAGGATTATGTTTACTTTTATGGTATGAATATTGTAGCAGTGTTTTTCATGCCCACACATTTTTGATCTACACCAATTAAATTGCTTTCTCAATTGGGAGAGAGGGTTGGGAGGAAGGGAGAGAATTTGGAATTCAAAATGTTAGAAGTAAATGCTGGAAATTCCTTTTGCATGTAGATGAGGGGGATTAAAAATAAAATAAAATAAGAGAACAGAGAAAAGGGAAAAAAGGTGAATGAAATATTAGAAAACTTAGATATAATAAATCTCTGCAGAAAACTGAATAGACATAGAAAAGAATATTTGTTTTCCTCTAAAGTGCATGGCACCTGTCTCAAAATTTACCATGTATTAGGGCATCCAAACCTTACAATAAAATGCAGAAATTTAGAAATAATAACTGCATGCTTTTCATATTATGATATAGTAAAGTAATAAAGTACCATGGAAAGATAAATCAAAAATTAATTGGAAACAAAATAAACTAATTTTAAAGAATAAGTAGATCAAACAACTTAAAGAAGAAACAATCAGCTATTTCATCTGAGAAAATGACCAACAATGAGACATCATATCAAAATTTTTGGGATACAGCAACAGTAACTTTTTTGGGAGAAATTTTGTATCTCTCTAAATGACAATATGAATAAAATAATGAAAAAAAGAGATCAATGAATTGGGCCTGCAACTAAAAATCTTAGAAAAAACATATCAATCAAAGGAGAGATTTAAAAAATCAAAAGTAAGAAAACCATTGCTCTAGTAACTATAACTGAGTTAGTTTTATGAAAAATCTCCCAATAAAATAAATAAACCTATGGTTAATGTGATTTAAAAAAGGCAGGATAATACAAAAATACTAGGTTAAAAAATGAAAAGGATGAACTTACTACCACTGAGTAGGAAATTAAAGAGATAATTCCAGAGCTATTTTGCCCAACTATTTGTCAATAAATTTGACAACCTGAATGAAGTGGATGAATGTTTACAAAAATACACAATATCCAGATTAATAGAAGAGAAAATAAAATACTCAACCCCAATTCAGAACAAGAAATTGAAGACAGCATCAATAAACCCACTAAGAGAATGTCTCCTAGTCCAGATGAATTTACAAGTTAATTTTACTAAAGATTTAAGGAACAATTGGTTCCAATTCTATATAAACTATTTTTGAATAATAGAAGAATGAGTTCTGACAAATTCCTTTTATGATACTAATGTGATGCTGATACCTAAATGAGAGTCAAAGAAAATTATACAACAATTTCTCCAATGAACATTGATGCAAAAATCTTAAATAAAATTTTAGCAAAAAGATTACAATAAGTTCTAAGTATGTAGGATTTATACTAAGTAAGCAGGAATGGTTCATTATTAAGAAAACATTCAATATAATTGGACATATCAATAACAAAATTAACAGAAATCATATGATTATCTCCATAAATGCTGAAAAAGTTTTTGACAAAAGACATCATCCATTCCTATTATAAATACTAAAGAGTATAGGAATAAATGGAGTTTTCCTTAAAATAATAAACAGTATCTATCTAAAACTATCAGCAACATTATATGTAATGGGAATAAGCTAGGAGCATTTCCAATAAGAGCAGGGTGAAACAAGGATGCCCATTATTACCACTAGTATTCAAAATAGCTTTAGAAACTTTAGCCTTAGCAATAAGAGAAGAAAAAGAAATTGAAGGAATTAGAATTGGCAATGAGGAAGCTAAACTTTCACTCTTTCCAGAAGATATGATGGTATACTTAAAGAGTCCCAGATAATAACTAAAAAACTATTTGAAACAACTAACAACTTTCCCAAAGGCAAGAGATAGGAAGAGAAATTCCATTTAAAGTAACAACAGACAACATTAAGTATTTTAGAATCTACCTCCCAAGATAAATCCAGAAACTGTATAAACACAATTATAAAACACTTTACATACAAATAAATTAAGATGTAAATAATTGGAATATCATCAATTATTCCTGGTTATGCCGGAATTACATAACAAATAATTCTACTCAAATTATTTATTCAAGTGCTATACCAATCAAACTACCAAAAGACTTTTCTAGAACTAGAAAAAAATAACCAAATTTGTCTGGCCCAACAAAGGGTCAAGAATATCAAGGGAACTGATAAAAAAAAAACACAATGAAAGATGGTCTAGCTGTACCAGGTCTAAAACTATATATGAAGTGTCAAGTTATTAAAACTGCTTGGTACTGGTTAAGAAATAGAATAATGGACTACTGAATTGGAATAGGCATAAAAGATATAGATTATTCCAATCTGTTGTTTGTCAAACCCAAAGACACTAGTTTCTGGTATAAGAACTCACTATTTGACAAAAATTGCTGGGAAAACATTAGAATGGTATGACAAAAGTTAGGCATAGATCCATATCCCACACCCTTTACCAAAATAAGGTAAAAATAGGTACAGGATTTACACATAGGACAATATCATAGACCAATTAACAGATCAAGAAATACTCCATCAAATCTATGGAAAGGGGAGGAGAAATTTAGGATGAAGCAAGAAATAGAATACATTATAAATTGTAAAATTTGATTATATTAAGTTAAAAAGGTTTTACACTAATAAAACCAATGCAACCAATATTAGAAGAAAACAGAAAGTTGGGAAACAATTTTAAAAGCTAGTGATACAGGGAAATGATGTAGAGAATTATGAATGTAGCAGCTATAAAATCTGTCATCTTAAAAGCTGTTAAATCATGTTAAATGGGTGGAGGTTTCCAGCTCTTGAGAGGTAAATTGATTCCCATTATTTTATTTTTTAATGTAAAATTTGTATCCTGATCTCCTCAGTCTTCAAGCCTCTACCTAATTCTGATCAAGGTCAGAGCCATGTAAGGGGGGGGGGAGTAATTCCCCTTTTGTCCTCTGAATAAGGGGCAAGTTCATAAAACTTGAGTTGGAATTCCTACTCAAGGCAGGTTGCCCCTCTCTCTGGTGCAGTCACCTCGACTTGACTGTTCTTTTATCTCTGTCTCTTTTTACCTATCCCTCTCTTTGTCTCTGCCTCATTATATGTCTACTATACCTTTATTATTCAATCTGTCTTAAATGCTTTTGACCTTTGGAGAGAAGTTTTTTTACTGCTCACAGTTTTAACATCTCAGAGAGCTGCTAATTCCTTTTCAGTGACCTTAGATCTTCTTTCTTCAATCTCAATATCTTTAAAAATCAACATTTATGATGAGTCAGCCAGGATGTCACTGAATCTCTCTGGATCTGCAGGGACATCTATGACGTGAGAAAATTCTGAGCTAGGTTATTTTTTCCCAGATCAGATCAGACTGGACTTAGCCAAAACCTGATTTTATTTACCCTCCTTTTGCTCACGGGATGGTGGTAGAGACATGGTGTACCATGTTTTGTGTGTGTGTGTGTGTGTGTGTTTTGAGCATGGCCCCTGAGGGGCCTGCTATAGTGACATGGGCTGTGAGAGAGCTGCTGTGACTAGGCACCCCTACTTTTGAGGGGGGTGCTCTGTGGCTTTCTCAGACCTCTGTGGTGTCACTTTGTAACAAGGGTTTACACTACTAAAATTTCAATTAGTGTCCTTACCCCCTAGGGAAGCTGGGAAACTTTACACAGTAAGCTAGGGAGACCTTTACAGATCTGGTTGGCTTGATTCATAGTTTCCCTCACTCATGGAGGGCAAAATTCTTATCTTTGGGCCCAATTTGTATTCTCCCTCTCTCTCTCTCTCTCTCTCTCTCTCTCTCTCTCTCTCTCTCTCTCTCTCTGAAATGTTCTCTCTTACTTTTTAGGACCTAGAAGCTCAAACCTATTTCCCAGCTGGAATGCAAGCTTTGCTGTAGAAAGGGTAAGATTCACCCAAAACTTGTTCTAGCTTCATTGTTTAAGTTAGTGGACCCCTATGCTTTTTTTTTTCCTGGTTTGAGAAGGGGGGATTTCTTTAGACTATCATGAAGTCACTTCCAAGCCTGGTTCCCTAAAGGCATTAGCTTGACTGAGAAAGCCCCACCCTGGTGGGGGGGAGGGGGGGAAGGGGAAACAACGGATAGATTGATTGACAAGTCTAGTGGTCAATTAGTCAAGAAAAAAGGAAAAAAGGAAGAAACTTTTTCTAGAACTAGGAAATGAAGATTTCATCTTTCAATGAAGAATAGAGTAACTGGATTTGAACTTTATAAAGTAACTTGAAATAATTGGTTGGCTGTTTTAAAATGTTGATGTACATTTGAGGTTCCTCAGGAAGTTTTAATTGATTCTAAAAAATAATTTTCTTTTGTGACTGCTCTTAATTGGTATATGATTCAAAGGAGAATCATATTATATTCAAGGATATAAATATATGTGTATTTAAACATCAACTGGACATTTTCTCACCTCTCCACTGGCCTGGAAAGATGGGAAAATGTTTACATATTTTGAGATTTTGGTGCTGGCCAGGGTATCCAAAATTCTCACTTTGGTAAATATGAAATCTTTGTACAAAGGAATTGTCTTTGTCTATGTGTATAAACTCTTGTGTCTTTGTGTGTGTGTGTGTGTGTGTGTGTGTGTGTGTGTGTGTGTGTGTGTGTATGTGTGTGTGTAATTCAGATTTGAAATAGTTATAGCTACCTTTGTTAAATGTTGTTAACCTTTTAGTTTGGGTTTTGAATTTAATTGTTTTAAAAAGACTAATTTAAAATTAAGTAATTAATAAGATTGGACTCTTCCTCTTTACTAGGGAATTTTATACCATTTGATCTCAATTAGGAATTGCAAAGACTAGATAACTGTCCTTTGAATCAGGTTAGCAAATCAGATTTAAAGTAGAAAATAAACAGCACAATTTGCATTTACATTTGAAAGTGTAAGTTATAACTTTTGTGTTATGTATAACTTTGCAAAATACCTGTGAAACAACTGTATCCAGCATATGTTAATTAATTGAGATTTTCTTGGGTTTAGAAAAATGTAGTGATTTGTTCACTTATTGTTTCATTTATCCTGGAAAATATGTACTAAATGTTTCTCCAGTCTACCCTAAAGAGGACTAGAAGGTCTTTGATAGGAAAAGAAAAATGGTAACTCAGAGAGTAATTTAGTCACTTTTGAGTTCAAAGTATTTGGAAGTTCTGTAGCAAATCTGGAAATTTACATGTATTACTAAGAAGAAAAATTTATAATTGGAATTAATTGTATGTGAAGAAACTTGGGAATATTGAATATGCATAATTATGTTATCAGATATTTACTGATTTCTGGGAAAAATACTGTACTAAATTTTGTAATGATTTGTTTTGATGCTAAATTAATATTGATATTACATTGTCAACAATCTCTTAAGACCTTTTTTTGGCAAAGGAAAAAAGTTTATAACATGTCTCTCATCACATATTAATGGAAGGGAATATACATACATATATCATACATATACACACACATATATGCACACATATATACATAATATGACTGAAAGTAAAATCTACTTAACAACTGTTATTTGAAAATAAGGAAATGTATTGTCTGATCTGATATTCTTTAAATTGGAATTAATACTTCTGAACTATACATTTCAGATCAGAAATTAGTCTCTTATCCTGGATTGTTGACTTGGCCTGTGTCAATGCTACCTGATGTTCTCAGTGAATTCCTTATCTTGTCAACAAAACTCAAGAGACATTCTGGATAAGGAGAGAGAAGATCCTATTGTTATTTGTAAATGTTTATTCTCCAGCTTAAGTGAGATTGTTATCAATAGGAATTTTAAGCAAATATTATAAGATTTGAGAGAATCATATTGTAAAACCAAGTCATCTATGTGAAATCTCATTGTTACCTAATTCAGTTTTTATTATTCTTTGTTCCTTCTGCATAAAATGCCTAAAAATTTTGTATTAGGATTGACTAGTAAGGATGCCATCCACCCATGGGTTATTGGTAAGATCCTAGAGGAAAAAACTTTAAGAACCCTGTTATTCCATTTGAGGCCTAAGAAAATAATGGTTAAGTGTCAATTTGGAACCTTGTAACATTGCCTAGCATTGTGTGGGGGTCTGTAAGTAAGATGTGAAAAAATCTTTATCAGTTATGTGATATGCTTTTGCAGACTTAATAATGATTTATTTATCTCTTATGAACATATAAGCTATTTGCCTGAAATTAATAACATTAATTTGTAAGGATAATGACAGGGAAATATCAAAACCAAGACCACCACTAGTATTCCAAATATGAAATAATGTATAATAAAATAATGAAAATATTATTTTGTAAAATTTGATAACTCATGTGTTAACTTGAATTCCTGGTTTTTCTTATTGTTTTTATTGCATTGGAACCAATAACACATGTTGGAAATTTAAAGTCACCTAAGATGTTCTAATGGTTTAAAGAATTCTGAAAGTGGGGGCAGAACCAAAATGGTGACAGGAGAAGAACTTCTCTTAGGTGCTCTCTCTCTATAATATTTCAAAAATCATAAACTAATGACTAAATTTTTGAGAGACAGAACCCACAGAAAGATCCAGTGAGGCAATTCTCTAGCCCCAGGTAACCTGGAAAATATTGGAAAGGCCCATTCCACAGGGTTAGAGGGGCAGCCCACCAGAGTGAAGGAACTTCAGCCTCCCGGAAGCAGTCCCAGGGCACCTGGGAGCCGTGACTCATGGCAGCAGGGGCAATTTCCTGACCTACACCCCAGGGGGTACCGAGCACAACTTGGAAGATCAGTGGAGGGAACCTCTGCCAGAGTGACCAGCCCTCAGGGCACTCAGCGAGCAGTGGTGGCCATGGCAGCCCAGATCCAGGAATCAGAAGCAGGCAGAGTGGGTAAGCAGGAGCCCCCAGGCAACTGAGCCTTGAGTGCTCAACCTACCAAAGGTAAGGGAGTGGAGAGAGACTTCCAAGATTTGTCCTCTGTACCTGGACAGGACTCTAGGGTTCTGACCACATTCAGATCCTGATTGTAGTCTAGGACCCCCATAGAACAACAGCCCCACCACCTCAGTCTTGTGGCAGAGGGGTACACTTGTGGCCATCCGCAGACCAGGAAGGAAGACAGTCTCACAAGCTGAGATCCTTGTGGGGATGTGTCCCAATAATACTGAAAAGCTCAGGAAGCACCCTAAGACCAGGCACAGGCTGGGAAAATGAGTAAACAGAGAATAAAGAGGAACACCATTGAGAAATACATTGTCTATGATCCCAAGAAGTTTCAAAATACTCAGTCTGAAGATGAAGTACAAACTCCGGGACCTAAAGACTGCAAGAAAAACGGAAATTGGGCTCAGGCTATGACAGAGCTCAAAAAAGATTTTGAATCAAGTAAGGGAGATAGAAGAAAAATTGGGAAAAGAAATGAGAGAGATGCAGGAAAAACATGAAAAAGAAGTCAGCAGCTTAGTCTAGGATATGGAAAAAAATGCTGAAGAAAATAACATGTTAAAAAAACCAGCATAGGTCAAATGGATAAAATATTTTAAAAAGTTATTGAGGAGAAGAATGCTTAAAAAGCAGAACTGGATGGAAGAAAGAGATAAGAAAGCTCTCTGAGGAAAACAAATCCTTCAGATCTAGAATGGAGCTAAAGGAAACTGGACTTTATGAGAAATCAAGACACAATACTTCAACACCAAAAGAATGAAAAATTAGAAGAAAATGTGAAACATCTCATTGAAAAAACAACTGATCTGGAAAACAGATTCAGGAAAAATAATTTAAAAATTATTGGGATACCTGTAAGTCATGATCAGGAAAAGAGCCTTGACATCATTTTTAAAGAATTCCAACAGGAAAATTGCCCAGATATCCTAGAAGCAGAGGGCAAAATAGAAATGAAGAGAATCCACCAATCTCCCCAAGAAAGAGATCCAATAAAAACAACTCCCAGGAATATTATAGCCAAGTTCCAGAACTCCCAAGTCAAAGAGAAAATACTACAAGCAGCCTGAAGGACACAATTCAAATATCATGGAGCTGCAGTCAGGATCACACAGGACTTAGCAGCAACTACATTAAGGGCTCATGGGCTTGGAATATAATATTCCAGAAGGCAAAATAGCTCAGAATGCAACCAAGAATCAACTACCCAGAAAAACTGAACATCCTCTTCTAGGGAAAAAGATGGATTTCCAATGAACCAGGAATTTCAAATGTTCCTGTTAAAATGGCCTGAGCTGAACAGAAAATTTGATCTTCAAATACAGGACTCAGGTGAAGCATAGAGAGTGGAGGAGAAGGCTAAAATATGAGGGACTTAATGATGATGAACTGCATGTATTCCTGCATAGAAAAATGATACTGATAATACTGATATGAACCTTCTCATGTATTAGAGCAGGTAGAAGGAGCTCTTATAGATGAAGCACAGGAGAGAGCTGAATTTGAAGATATAATATACTGTAAAAATGGAGTCAATGGGGGCGGCTAGGTGGCGCAGTGGATAAAGTACCAGCCCTGGAGTCAGTAGCACCTGGGTTCAAATCTGGTCTCAGACACTTAATAATTACCGAGCTGTGTGGCCTTAGGCAAGCCACTTAACCCCATTGCCTTGCAAAAACCTAAGAAAAATGGAGTCAATGGCTAAAAGGGAAATGTAACGGGAGTAAGAGAAAGGAGAGGTGGAATAAGCTAAGATATTTCATATAATAAGATTTTTTTTTATTGCAGTGAGCAATTGCAATGATATGGAAGGGGGAAGGCAAGGGGGAATGAAAGAACTTTTGCTCTCATCAGAGGTGGCTTGGAGAGGGAATGCATATTTACTCAATGGGGTACAGACATCTAGAGTAAGAAGGAGAGAAGGGGGGTGGGGAAAGTGGGGGATGTGAGTGATGGAGGAGAGGGTGGACTGTGGGGCAGAGTGGTCAGATATAACACATTTTCTTTTTTACTTCTTGCAAGGGGCTGGGATTGGATGTCCTGTCCAGGACCACAGGGCTGGGTGGTTGCTGGGCTTTCGGGGTGGTATGTGGGCTCTGAGCCTCTTGGCCCCAGGGCCAGTGATCAATCTGCTGTGTCACTCAGCTACCCTACAGCACACTTTTTTTTTAGGTTTTTGCAAGGCAAATGAGGTTAAGTGGCTTGCCCAAGGCCACACAGCTAGGTAATTATTAAGTGTCTGATGTGGGATCTACAGCACATTTAAGAAGAGGGACAGAGTGAAAGGAGAGAGAAAATATAGTGTATGGTAGTGGGGAAGTATGAATGGAGGGAGTTGTGATCAGCAATGGCAACAGTGGAAAATTATGGAAGTAGCTTTTGTGATGGACTTATCATAAAGAATGTTATCCACCCACGACAGAGCTGGTGGTGTTAGAACAGAGTCCAGGGTCAGTGCTCTGTCCACTGCACCACCTAGCTGCCTCATTATTAGTTTTTTTAATCTTAATTTTAATTTTTTTTCTCTTTCCTTTCCTTTATTGCTCATGAGGGTCTATATATTTTGGGAGGGAGGGGTATTATGTTTACTCTTAAACAAGAATATTTTAGTAATGTACAAAAAATCATTTGTAAAAAAATAAAAATAAATATAATAAAACATCAAAAAATGAATTTTAAAAGTAATAATTAGTATTTTGAAGGAAAATCACCTATGTAACATGAGGAAGATAAAACAGTAGTGATAATTTGAGATTTCTTTGTGGAAATCTCCTAGTCAAAGGAGATTTTTAGTTATTTTAAACATAGTTAATAACTAAATGGTTTCATTGCAAAAAGTTGCTTTTATAAAAAAATCTAAATGTGAGTTAGGGTTATTGTATTTTTTCATCTCAAAATCTGTTTATTATATTTACAGCACTGTCCTAGGTACATGTACAACAATTGAATTATAATTTTTCTCTGGATCTCTTTGTTGATACCTACTCCTAATCACAACCTGACACTCTTTGATCCCTTTAGTGCTCAAGCCACTCTGGTTATAGGTAATTGTTATATTACAATATATTGATAATTGATCTCTCTGACATCAGGTATGTTAAAATAGAAAGACAATAATATGTTAATGAAACCATTAGCCTTATGGCTATTAATACTGAAGATGGTGTGAGTGGTCTTTGAAAGAAGGAGCCTAACCTCAACTGGGATAGTGTTCCTGTCTATCATTTATAGCAAATTTCTATAATCATGCCAGGTACAGCATAATTAAGTATGAGAATGAACCATTGGAACTTTATCTTTTAAATGTTAAATAATCAGCAAGTATTTTGTCTTGTTTTTTCTTAACATAGGATGTGAATTTTTTTTTTAACACAACTTTTCCCCTTAAAGAAATAGAAATATCAGTATGACTGCTTATATCAGGATAATGCCTATTGGTCTATTCTTTCTAACTGCTTTAAGGGAGAAATCTATTCTTCAACTAGAATTTTTTGTTCATTCTAAACATGGCCAAACTTAAAATAGAAAATTTTGTGTCTTTTGGACATATGTAGCTTTAAAATGTTTATTCAGACCATTTTTTAGACTATTCTTGAGCTTTTGGTTACAACTTAATGTGGCATCCATTAACGAATCTGTATTATATTGGAACCTATGTTCTTTTAAAGAGGTATTCTGGTACTAGCTTAGGATCATAAAGTTTAATTCTTGTTCTTTATAGACCTTCTAGTTTCTTCTTAATTATTGTACCGCTGTTAAATAGCTTTCTCTGTTAATTAGATTTCTTTGTTAAAATATATCTCTCTGGTTTTTTTGCTTGCTCAGTCTTTTTCCCCCCTGAGTTTCATTTCCCTAGGTTATTATCTATACATATCCAAGACCAACCTCTGCAGGATATGGGTCAGCTGTACCAGTCAAGCATTCCCTGGATCCTACTTCAGTGAAGTACTCACTACAATGTATTCATCTCCAAATGGACTCTGAAAGGTCCAGAAGAATCTGGGTCCTGAATAATTTTGAGGAGGGAAATGATGCAGGGAAATGATATAGAGAATTTGAATGTAGCAGTAACAAAATCTATAATCTTAAATGCTGTTAAATCTTGTTAAATGGGTGGAGGTTTTCTGCTCTTGAGATGTAAATTGACTAGCATTGTTTTATTATTTAATGTTAAATTTGTATCCTGATCTGTCTTCAACCCTTTACCTAATTCCAGTCAGAGTCTGGGTCTTGTAAGGGGGGAAGGGAATTCCTCTTTTGTCCTCTGGATAAAACCTGAGTTAGATCTTTGCTTGAGGCCAGTCACCTCTCTCTCTGGCCCAATCATCTCTGCATGACTGTTTTTTAAATCTGTTTTTTCTCTTTACCTATCCCTCTCTCTCTCTCTCTGACTCTGCCTCACTCTCTATCTACTAGGTCTATTTTATTTAGTCTGTCTTAAGTGTTTCTGACCCTTGGAGAGGAGAAGTTTTTTAACCTGTTTACTTTGTTATATTCTATAATAAAATCCCAAACAGTTTTAACATCCTAGAGAGCTGCAAATTCCTTTGACTTTTCAGTGATCATAAATCTACTGTCTTCAATCTCTAAATCTTTAAAAATCAGCAACACTGGGGATTCTGATAAATATCTCATTTCTAATATACATAGAGAATTGAATGAATTTATATGGTTACAAGTCATCCCCCCCCAACAAAAGGTCAAAGGATATGAACAAGTAGTTTTGAAATGAAGAAATTAAAGTTACATAGTCATATGAAGAAAAGCTCCAAATCATTAATGATTAGAGAAATTCAAATTAAAACAACTATGAGGAACTCCTTCACACCTATAGCAGACTGACTAAGATGACTAAAAGGGAGGGAGCAGCTAGGTGGTGCAATGGATGGAGGACTGACCCTGGAGTCAGGAGGACTCAAGTTCAAATCTGGCCTCAGCCACGATAATTGCCTATCTATATGCCCTTGGACAAGTCACTTAACCTCATTGTCTTAAATAAATAAAATTTTAAAAGATGACTAAATAAATGAAATAAATAAATAATAAGGTGACTAAAAGTTGAAAATGATCAATATTGGACAGGTTGTTGAAAGATTGAGACATTAATTCATTGTTAGTGGAGCTATGAACTAATCTAATCATTCTGGAGGAGAATTTGGAACTATGCCCAAAGAGCAATAAAACTGATCATACCCTTTGATCCAATGATACCTATAGTAGACCTATATCCAAAAGAAACAAAAAATTGGGAAAAGTTCCATATGTTCAAAATATTTATGACTGCTCTTTTTGTAGTGGCAAAGAACTGGAAATTGAGGGGATGCCCATCAATTGGGGAATGACTAACAAGTTATGGTATATCAATGTTATGGAGTATTACTGTTTTATAAAAAAAAACATAAATGGTCAGACTTTAGATAAGCATGGCAAGAATTACATGAACTGATCTGAGCAAACCAAGATATCATTGTATACTTCAATGATAACATTGTAAATTGATTAACTATAATGGGTGCAGTTCCTCTCTGCAGTTCAGTGCTAGGACAATCCTAAATAATCCTAATAATAATAATAATAATAATAATAATAATAATAATCCTAAATAATTTATAACATGACAGGTGTCCACCTGTCATGGACAAACCATTCACATCCAGAGGAAAAAAAATAACCCCCCCCACAGAATATGAATATATTCTATGTTCACTCTTAAAAAAAACCTACTCCTTTGTTTTTCCTTCCTATTTCATAGTTTTCTTTCATTTCCCTTAGTCCTATTTATTTATATACAAAATGACTAATATGTAGCAAGTTAAACACACTTGTACAACTTTTACCTGACTGTTCACTGCTGAGAAGAGGTGGGTAGGAAGGGAGAATGATCGTAAAATGTGTTACTTAAAAATATGCAAGTGAATGAATGTTGAAATAATTTCATAACATGCAATTGGAAAAATAAAATAAAAAAATAAAAACTGGAACCCAGAAAATAAAAGCTAAACAGTAATTGATGAAAAAATTTGGGGTTAGGTTTCAGTTTTTTTACCACTGGAAAAAAAATGAAGCTATATAAATATTTTATTTCCTCTTTTGTTAATCTGGGCAGTTTATAATTTAGTAAATATACATTCATTTCTTATATTGTCTGATTTATTGGCATAGAGCTGGGCAAAATAGCTCTGAATTATTAAATAATTTGATTCTGATTTTTAGTACTGGTAATTTGGGTTTCTTTCTTTTTTTATCAAAAGCTTATTGTTTTTATTGTTGTTTTTATGAAACTATCTCTTATTTTTATTTATGAGTGCATTAGTTTTATGAGTTTCATTTTAAAAAATTTCTTCTTTGATTTTCATTAATTTCATATTTGGTGTTAATTTGGATATTTTTAATGTGTTCTTTTTCTAGTATTTTTACTTGCATGATCAATACTTTGATCTTCTCTTTACTTATTTTATTTGTGTAAGCATATAGAGATAAAATTTCACTCAATATCTGCTTTGACTGTTTTCCGCAAGTTTTGATATGTTGTCTCATTATTGTCATTGCCTTGGATGTAACCCTCATCAAAATCACTCACCCTCATACAGTGGAAGAGCCCTGATTAGCAAATCTACACCAATGAGGAAAGAAGCTCATATAATTGGGTCTTTGGAATTTCACTATCTGATATGATGACAGAAGCCATCTTACAATTAAAGCAAAATTCTCTTTTATAAAACCTTTTATATCAAATTTGAGTGTAAATATTTCTGATATTCCTATGTAAATTGTTTCCCCTTTCTAGATATCAGTTTCCACATTTATAAAATAATAAACTTTTAGTAAATAATATCTATTGTCTCTCCTAGCTGTAAACTCTTCAGTTTAAATAGGAAAAAAACCTTTTTTTACAGAAATGGCCTATTTCTGAGGTGGAAGAGGACATGTAATAGAATTCTTAAGGCAGTGAACAAAGGAAAAGTGAACTCTAATGGATATATGAACAAAGGAATGTGGTTCCTCTTAGGCACATCTGCAATATACTCCCAGGAAGAATTGAGGTGGAGATTCAAAAAGGAACTTTCTGACCAGATCTTGGCAATCCTAGTAAATTCATAAACAAAGCAACATAACACTTGGAGGGCTGGAGGTTGGGCTTGATCTGTGCCAGTTAGGCAAGAGTGATTATGTGCTAAGATACATGGTGACTAGATCTGGATATATCAAAAAGAGAACAAAATACAAGATGAACAGACCACATGCATTATTTTGCCACTTCCTATTTCCATGTTTGATCATACAAAACTTGGAGCTCCAACCTCACACCTGAAGTCAAGCTTATTTAGCCTTCTTGGCAGAGAAAGATAATCTTCAGAACTTTATTAACTGTGAAATACCAATAACTTGTATGCCCACAGATTTGTTTTTGCCAAGATTCCACCTTCTGAACATATTAATATTACTCTGCATGGAGGTTAATGATGACCAGAATTAGAAAACTGGACATTCTCCTCTGGCAACAACTCTGATTAGTTTTGAGACTTTTTTGAACTAGTCATTCTATTCTGACAATTCCTCTGATCAGTCTGTAAGACCTTTCTAGAACTTGTGTAGAAAATGAAGTCAATTGATTTTTAAATTCTGTGTCTTTTACTATTTTCTTTCTTCTGGTCCTGACATTTAGTCTTAAATATAGTATCTGCTGCTGTAGATACTATGGATAGAGAGCTGGTCTGGTTCTGGAAACTCTGGGTTCAAGAGCTTTTTTCTCATTCAGACTTTTGGGTAACTCCATGGATCCACTTATCTCACAATATTTCAGACAACTTTCTCAGCATTCCAACTGTAAAGCAGGAGTTGATCTGTATTATTAGAGGGGACATTACTCACCAAGTATTCCCTATATCATTAAAAGGACAGGTATCACCAAAGAAACATCTCTTTCTGTCTCTTTGTCTCTGTTTCTGTTTGTCTATCTCTCTTCACCTTGGGAATTGTATCCCAGCCTTCATTTGTCTAATACCTTGATTCCACATACAAATCTTTTACATATTTACTTTCATTATCACTCTCATAGTCATAGTCTGTTTTCTGTAAAAGTGATCTTTCAAAATACAGGTTTGACCATGTCACTCCCTTACTCAATAAATCCCTATGGCTCCCTGTTATCTACAGGATCAAAAAGAAAATCCTCCATTTGACTGTTAAGCTTTCACAACTGGTCCCTTTTTGCTTGTCTAGTTTTCTTGTATTTCTATGATTTGGTGTTTGAGCATTCCTTCTTTAAAATTAGGTCATTTAATTTCCAATTAATTTTTAGTTTATCATTCCATGTCTCTTTATTATATATAATTTTTATTGCATTGTGATCTAAAAATGATGCATTTATTATTTCTGCTTTTCTACATTTGATTGTGAGGTTTTTATACCCTAGAACATGATCAATTTTTGTGGAGGTTCCAAATGCTGCAGATGAAAAGGTATATTCCTTTCTATCCCCATAATTTTTCTCTAGAAGTCTATCATATCTAAGTTTCCTAAAATTCTATGCATGTCCTTAACTTTATTTTTGTATATTTTGTCATTACATTCATCAAATTCTGAGAGAGACTGGTTGAGGTCCCCCACTGTTGTAGTTTTTTTTTAATCTATGTCTCCCTGTAACTAGTTTTGCTTCTCCTCTATGAATTTGGTGGCTATACCACTTGGTGCATATAAGTTTAATATTGTTAATACTTCATTGCCTATGGTGCCTTTTAAGAAGACATAGTTTCCTCCCTTATCCCTTTGAATGAGTTCTATTTTTGCTTTTGCTTTGTCTGAGATCAGGACTGCTACCTATGATTTCTCAAGAGTTGATTTATTGGTTGATTGATTTAAGCATCATTACCTCATAGTCACTTCAGACTTACAGCCTCTGTCTAAGTACACTTCCTTCAGCTTTCATTAGAAATGCAAGTCTCAAGAGTCATAAGTAGTGCCAAATTATAATCAATTTATACACACCCTATTTCTTGGTACCTCTATATAAATACAATCCTCATTAAGATATGTAAATCAAATTACTTCATGATCCATTTATACCTATCTCCTCTAAGTTCACTCTTTTTCTTTTTGGTGGGATCTGTAGCTTTAGCATCTGTGTAAAGGCTTCATTTAAAGTTGTTATGGGAAAAGCTCTGGGAACTTCCTAGCTTCATGTCACCATCTTGACTCTACTTCCAAAATCTCTGAGATTGTTCTTCTTAATTCATCTTGGAGAAAGTTTGAGGGAGTCTTTCTAAGAATGATTTTGGATATGGTCAATACCTCAAGGATGCTGTTTTTCTGTAATTATCCAAAAGCCTGGTTTTGGTCATCTTACATCTATATACCAGCATGAGTAATATTATACACCTTCAATCTGAACAAAGAAACCTTGTCTTTTTCTTATTCACATACTTTCAAGGTCAATATCCTTATCCAGGAAGAAGGCCATTCTCCTAATATTCTTCATCTATAAGCATAATCTAGTTGCCAGGAGAAGTTCATTAGAATTATATGATACTTTCATGATGACATTCTTGCATGGATAATAGACAATACTTTCATGCATTCCCAGTCACCTATGAAATAAAAATGTCCAATCAGTGGGCCAAATAGAGCTTGCAAATCATTTGGTCTGGTGCTATCAAGGTAATTCCATGTAGGACTTGAAAATTAATAAATCTAGGAGGATTTTTGGGTGGTAAATTAAAAAAAATGTTTTACTAAATGTAGGAGGCTAATTTTTAAGTTGATAATTTTTTTTTTAGGTTTTTGCAAGGCAAATGGGGTTAAGTGGCTTGCCCAAGGCCACACAGCTAGGTAATTATTAAGTGTCTGAGACCAGATTTGAACCCAGGTACTCCTGACTCCAAGGCCAGTGCTTTATCCACTACGCCACCTAGCCGTCCAAAGTTGATAATTTTCAATGGTGCACAAATGATGTTTTAAATATTCAATTGGACCTTGGCAGAAAAATGAATGGTTCCCACTCTTGCAGAAAAGCAGGAATGTGTATTTCGTAGCATGATGTTTTCAACAATGTTATCAGATGCATTTTTCTTGTCTTGCAAATAATATTTTACTTTTTAAAATGACATGTAAAGATAGTTTTCAGTATTCTTTTTTTAGGGGTTAAGTGATTTGCACAAGGTCACAAAACTAAGTATTAAGTGTCAGAGACTGGATTTGGACTCAGGTCTTCCTGACTCTAGGGTCAGTGTTCTATCCACTAGTTGCCCCTACTCAGCATTCATTTTTTTTTCAGCATTCATTTTTATAAGATTTTGAGTTTCAGATTTTTTCCACCCTCTTTTTTCTCTCTCCCATGCCTAAAACAGTAAGTAATATGATATAGATTGCTCAAGTGCAATTGTGTAAACCAAATTCCACATAATCATGTGAAACTCCACCAACAGTGGAGTGTTCCAGTTTTTCCACATCCTCACCAACATTGATAATTTCCCTTTTCTGTCATATCAGCCAATCTTATAGGTGTGAGGTCATATCTTAGAGATATTCTAAGTGTATTACTTTAATAGTTATTTTTTAAAATTAGGCAATGGGGTTAAGTGACTTGCCCAAGGTCACACAGCTAGGTAATTATTAAGTGTCTGAATTCAGATTTGAACTCAGGTCCTCCTGATTCCAGGGCTGGTGCTTTATCCACTGTACCACCTAGCTGCCCCTATAATAATGATTTAAAACATTTTTTTATATGACTATGGATAGCTTTACTTTTTTTTTTGTTTAAAAGATCTTATACTTCAACCATTTATCAAAGGGGAAATGGCTTAATATTCTTATAAAATTGACTCAATTTTCTATAGATTTGTACTGAGAATATAGAATAGAGAAACACTGACCATAAAAATTGTTTTTTGGCTTTCTGCTTTCCTTCTAATCTTGACTGCATTGACTTTGTTCATACAAAAACTATTCAGTTAAAGTAATCAATTATCCATTTTGCATTTCATAACATTCTCTCTATCATTTGGCCATATATTATTCTTTCCATACATCTGACCCCTAAATAATTCCTTGCTATTCTTTTTGACTGATGCTTTTACCCTTTATGGATACTCAAAGAAGTATCCATTTTGACTTTATATTTGAATAGAATGTGAG
This sequence comes from Macrotis lagotis, assembly GCF_037893015.1. Classification (NCBI taxonomy): domain Eukaryota; kingdom Metazoa; phylum Chordata; class Mammalia; order Peramelemorphia; family Peramelidae; genus Macrotis; species Macrotis lagotis. The sequence continues at coordinate 189,870,267 of NC_133658.1, read as the reverse complement.
ATGTTGGCCTATGTCTACTTTTTTGCCATACTGTTTTCCAGTTTTACCAGCAGTCTTTGTCAAATAGTGAATTCTTATTCAGAAAGTGGAGTTTTTCAAATAGTGGATTGCTATATTTGCTATTACTATATTACTATTACTATATTTTCTCAGGTGTCTTGTATACCTATTCTTTTTCACTGATGTACCACTCTATTTCTTGTAAGCAGCAGATCATTTTGATGATTATTAATTTATAATATAGTTTGAGATTGGCATTGCTAAGCCAATTTTCTTTGCAATTTTTTTCATTATTCCAGTTAATATTCTTGATCTTCTGTTTCTTCTAGCTAAGTTTTGTTATTATATTTACTGGTTCTGTGAAGTAGTTTGATTGGTATGGAACTAAATAAGCAGATTTAATTAGGTAGAATTGTCATTTTTATTATATTGACTTGGTCTACATATGAGCAATTGATATTTTTTCTAGTGGCTTTATTTGTGTCAAAACGTTTTGTAATTGCATTCCTATAGCTCTAGGGTTTGTCTTTCCCAAATATTTTATATAATCTACAGCTATTTTAAATGAAATTTCCCTTGCTATCTTTTGCCACTACACTTTGATGGTAATTTAAAGAAATACTTTCGATTTATGTGAATTTAGATTTTATCACGCAATTTGTTAAAGTTGTTTCAAGTAGTTTTTTTAGATGATTTTCTAGGATTCTCTAATATATCATCATGTCACATGTGAAGAGTGAAAGTTTCATTTCTTCATTGCCTTTGCTAATTCCCACAATTTGTTTTTTCTTCCTTTTTACCAATAACATTTCCAATCTAGCATTGAACAATAAGTGTGATAACAGGTATCCCTGTTTCACCTTTGAACTTATTGGAAATGCTTCTAGCTCTTCCCCAACAAATAAAATGTTTGCTGCTGATTTTAAATACATAATTCTTATCATTTTAAGGACAATTCCATTTGTTCCTATGCCTTTTAGGGTTTTTAATAGAAATGAGTGCTGTATTTTGTCAAAAGTGTTTTTAGCTTCTACTAATTTCCATTAGTTTTGTTTCTGATATGATCAATCATGCTAATAGTTTTCCTAATATTGAACTAGTCCTGCATTCCTGGTATAAATCCTATCTGGTGACAATGTATTATCCTGGTGAAAATTTGCTGTAATATCTTTGCTAATGCTTTACTTAACATTTTTTCATCAAAATTCAATAGGTTAATTGATCTATTATTTCCTTTCTCAGTTTTGATGCAATATTTGTGTCATAAAATGGTGAGATATCTTCTTCATCTATTTTCCATGTAATTTATATAGGATTGAAATTAATTGTTCTTTAAAAGTTTGGTAGAATTCACTTTCAAATTGATCTAGTCCTGCATATTTTTTCTTGTTCAATTTCTTTTTCTAAAATGGGGTCATTTATGTATTTTATTTCCTTGCCTGGGTAATTTATATTTTTGTAAATTTTGATTCATTTCTCTTAGATTTTCAGATTGAATGAGATATAGTTGGGATGAGTTGCTCTCAATTATTGATTTACTTTCCTCTTTTTTGGTGGTGAATTCACCCTTTTCATGTCTCAAAGTGGTAATTTGGTTTTCTTTTTTTAGCTGAATAAACCAAAAGTTTATCTTTTTCTTTTTTTATGAAGCCAACTATAAAATTTATTTATTATAGTTCAATAGTTTTCCTACTTTCAATTTTATTAATTTCTCCCTTGATTTTTCAAAATCTCTAATTTGGTATTTAATTGGTGATTTTTAAAATTTATTCTTTTTTCTAGCTTTTTTATTTGTATGAAAAAATCATTTATCTCCTCCTTTATTTTAATCATGTAAGCATTTACTGATATAAATTTTTTCCTAGAACTTCTTTGACTATCTTCCATAGATTTTTTTTATGTTGTTCCATTATTGTCATTTTCTTTGATGAAATTAATGATTGTTTTATATGGTTTATGTTCAACTCTCTAATTCCCTGGGATTAGTGTATTTAATTTTCAATCAATTTTTAGTTTAACTTTTCAAGGCTTTTTTATTACATGCAATTTTTATTTCATCATGATCTCAAAGAGATACATTTAATATTTCTGCAGCTCTGCATTTGATTATGAGGTTTTTATGCCCAAATAAATTTCATTGAAATAAAATATATTCCTTTCTGTTCTCATTTAGTTTTTCCCCAGAGGTCTATCATATCAAAAATATAAAATTTTCTAAAATCATTCCCTCCTAATCTTCTTTTTTGTTTATTTTGTGTTTATATTTATCTAATTCTGAGAGAAAGAAGTTGAGGTCCTCTACTAATACAGCTTTACTGGCAATATCTTCCTATAATTCCTCCTCTAAGAATTTTGATGTTATATCAATTGGTGCATAATATGTTTAGAATTATATTATTTCATTGTCTATGATATCTTTTAGCAAGATGTATTTTCCTTCCTCATCTCTTTTAATTAAATCTATTGTTCTTTGTCTGAGTTGAGGAATGTTATCACTACTTTTTTTTAAACTTCAATTGAAGCATAATATATTCTCCTTTATTTTTTTATCTTTACTCTGTGAGTATTTCTCTGCTTCAAATGTGTTTCTTGTAAACAACATATTATAGAATTCTGCTTTTCAATGTACTTTATCCACTTCTATTTTATGGGAAAGCTCATTCCATTCACATTTTCAGTTATGACTAATCCAACTCATTTGCCATCCTGCATATAAAATTTTAGACCCTCTGATGCTTTAATTTTCAAACTGATAAAGTTTTGCATGCTAGCTTCTTAGGTTATTTTTCCTTTCAGGAATCTGAAGAGGAATTGGAATCTTGAGTCAATTTGCTCAACTCTGGAAACTAGAAGGAATGAAATCACTCTTCTTTCTAGCTCTCATCAAGACCACTTACCCCTCAAGCAACAGAACTTTGAAATACAAAACTCTACCAATGAGGAGAGAATCCCCCTACAATTGGTCCTTCAAGTCAAAGGTTACATTGAAATTCTGTTATTTGATATGATGACAGAGTGTATCTTTACACTAAAGCAAGGATTCCTTCTATAAAATCCTTAGCATCACTTTAGTCTAATGGTTTCCAATAATCATGTGACTTTGGGTTTTTCTTCAGTCAAGGTCTTAGTTTCCACATCTGCCAACAAACTCTAATAAATTATTTCTGTCTCTCCTAATTTTAAACCTTTTGGTCTGAAATAGTCACAAAAATAATTTTTTAATGAAGTGATTGATTTTTGAGGTGGAAGAATAAGTGAAATAGAATTGATGGGCTCTGTGGACAAAAGCAGTTAGTTCCTGCTTTTCAGACAAGTTTCCAGGAAGATTCAGATGGAAATTCTCAAAGGGTTTAATGTTTCTCTGTCTCTGCCAGCTCTGGGTAGTTCCAGCAAAATATTAAACAAGCAGCCCACATCTGGAGAGTTGGAGGTGATGCCTTACCTGTTTCAGCCAAGCAAGAGGATTAAGGTACTAAGGTATATGGTGATCATATGTGGACACATCAAAGAGAGAACAATATGCACTATGAAGAGCATATATATATATATATATATATATATATATATATATATATATACATTTTCTTGTACCTACCATTTCTATGTTTGATCAGTCCTTTTGATATAAAACTTGGAACTCTACCCTTACACCTGATATCAATCTTAGTTATCCTTCTTGGCTCAGAAGGACTCTCCAGTATTTCCTTATCTGTGAGATTTATATAACTTTTATATCCAAAGAATTACTTTTTTGCCAAAATTCTATCTTCAGAAAATTTAATTTTGCTCTGTGTGTGTGTGTGTGTGTGTGTGTGTGTGTGTGTGTAGCTTAATGCTGCATAGTGATAAATCACTAATGTTGGGGGTTTGTACCCTCAATTTTGGCATTGGAAGTCTGAGAAAGAATTCATGAGACATGAACTGGGCACTGTGATGCCTCAGTAGATTGAGAGTTGGGAAATATTCTAGCAAAGAGAGAGATCTGACATATTCTCATTTTTATAGTGACAGAAGAGGGAGGAAGAGAGAAAAAATTATCTCAGATAAATAAGTCAATATGAAGTAGGTCTAGATGCCAGAAGTTGATGCTACCAAGGCACAGTTAGAAGGGTTGTATGCTTGTTAAGGAGGGCTTTTGGATATAAAAAATGACCCCAGGACCTAATAATTATTAAGTGTCTAAGCAGATCAGACCCCGATTTTCAGGTAAAAAGTATAAGAATAAGGATGACCCTAAGCAGTGGTCACTAATAATGGTCAACCAGAAGGAAAAAAGGCCTTGGGCAAAAGCAGAGTCATCAGAGCCAATAATATAGCTAGAAATTTCTGGTTCTAGCAAGGACCCATAAAGGACACTCAGATCAGATCTGAATGTGGGGGTGGGGGCTCATTAATTGGGACTCCCATCACTGGACATTCTACTTCTAACAGCTCCTCTGTTCAGGCTGACAGACCTTTCTGTATCTGAAACAGAATGTAGGTCATGTATTAGTTTTAAGATTTTTGTAACTTATAGTATATTCTTTTTCCTGGCCTTTATATTTAGTCTGAATTATAATTGGAGCTATTGAGTTGACCAGAGAAAGTTGGCCTCAGGATAAGCACATTCTGGGTTCAAGTTTTTTTCTCTCAAACTTTTTTTTGTGCAAGGCAATGGGATTAAGTGACTTGCCCAAGGTCACGCAGCTAGGTAATTAAGTGCCTGAGGCTAAATTTGAACTCAGGTCCTGACTCCAGGACCTGAGTGACTTCAGTCAAGTGACTTATCTAAGTACCACACCCTCAGGTGCAGAGCAGGAGCTGAAGGTGAATTAGGATTTTCCTTAGGAATTCCCATTGAAAGCACAGATATCTCCATAAAGACAAAAAAAAAAGCTCTCATTGATTCCCTTTCTCTTCTCTTATTCTGAGTCTTTTGCATCTCTCCTTGTCTCTACTCCAGGATCTTTCTGTGTCTGTTGTTTATTATTTTATCTTTTCTCTTCTTTCTTTTAGTCTATTTCTCTTTTCTTTATTTTTCCTCTGTCTTTTTTTCTTGGTTAGTTTTTTCTCTCCTTGTAAAATTTAAAATGCTTTATTGTTATCACTTGTTTGTAACAATATTTATTAACTGATATATCATATCCTTCCTCACATGATTCTACAGATAGCCAGTCCTCATGACACGGAAAAGGGAAATGAGACAAGAAAAAAAGTATGTTCAGTAAGTCACTAGAATTTCAACAGTGTCTGATAGTCACTGAATATCCCCTCTCTCTATCTTGCACTTTTTTAGTCTTCCTAGTGTATGTTATTATCTAGTAAGTATTATCTAGTATAGTATTATCTAGTAAATCAGGGCATGAGAACTGGATTTTAATTAGAAAATGTAAGTTTGAATTCTGACTCTGATTTTTACTGTGTGACTTTGGGAAAATTATTTATTGACTCTAGGTCTCATTGTTCTCACTTATAAAATGAATATAACTTTTATGTATAAATCCTATGATCCTAGTTCTCTATATGACAGGTAAGGTAACCTGTTAATCAAGATTAAACCAGCAATAGTTAAACCTACCTAAATTTATCAGCTTAAATGGCCTCCATATCTCTAACAATAGCAGTTCCAATAAAATCAAACAATGCATGATTTTCCAAAGGTTCCTAAACCCTTCTTTGCTATTAGAAACAAGAAAAATCCTGAGAAAAGTGGTATATAAGTGCAACAATAACAAGTGATATACTATAAGTCAACATCATAGTCACTTAAATCAGTGCTTTTGTCTTGAAACTCCCTTCAGATAGGGCAGTCATTTATCTGAGGAGACATTCTCTTAAACTGTTAGGCCTAAGATTATTTTCTTATAAGAAACTCTTTTTTTTTTTGGTCTCTTTTGGACAATAAATTGTCCATTTTTGAAAGAGGGAATGCCATTCCATTGCCCGGAGGCAAGATGGTAGAGTAAACAATAAATCATTGTGAACCTTCCATATTTACCTGTAAAAACCCCATAAAATATTACCTCATAATAAATCTTGGAATAGCAGGACCAGCAAGGGGACAGGGTGAAACAGTCTTTTAGTCCAGAAAACTTGAAGGAACAGGAAAGGTTTGTCTTTCTCATTCTGGTAAAGGTGGACCCAGGGAGTCCAATCCAGGACAGGAAGTGCCCAGTAAGGCAGCAACAAGGCTCATCTGAACATACTGGAATGTGGTAGAGCAGGAAAATACCAACACCAGCACACCTTCCGCAATTGTCTTAGCAGAGCTAGGGGAACCTGCTGCTTTGAGTTGTGTGAACAACCACCACTTTCTTCACATGGTCCCAGGCAACAGGCATTTTCCAGTTGACAAACAACTATGTGCTTCAGTGTAATCTCAGGGAAACACAGAATTATCCCACTGGGTCTCAGCACACAACAAACTCCACAACCCCAGTCCCATAACCAGGTTAGCTTCCAGATCCCCTTCTGGCTTGCAAAAGCAACAGCCACCCCTACCCCATCACCTTAGCTTAGTCCCAGATACAAAGAATCCCCATGGACCCCAGGGACATATTAGTATCGATGCAGAGGAAAAGTTAGGCAAAGGAAACATTATGCTAGCAAAAAAGTTACATTGTCTTTTCCTGTGCTTGCCATGTGCTGACAAAAAACTGTCTTGTAGATTGTGTTCTTTTGTGCTGAGCCAGCCATGCAATGTTATCCATATAGGGATCATCTGACTCTGATGTCTAAAGTTATATGAGAAAGACAGGAGATTTGCTTCACTGCAGGAGCAGAGCTCAACTATCAGAATGAGCAAGAAGAAAAGGACTAATCATAAAAATCTACTATTCTGATAGGGACAATAAAAAGGAAAAATGGAGAAAAGAAATGAAAGTCTTGTGGGAGATATATTAAAAATAACTGAAGAAAGCAATAAGTTTAAAAGAAAACTGACCAACTTGGAAAAGGAACAAAACTCATCTAAAATTAAAATTAACCAACTGAAAAAGGAAACAAAAAATCTAACTGAAGAAACTAAAACCCTAAAAACTAGAATTGGATAAATAGAAATGAATGACTCTATGAGGCATCCAATCCAAGATTCCATCAAACAAACCCAAAGGCTGAAAAAAAAAGAAAATGTAAAGTAACTTTTAGGAAAAACAAGTAACCTGGAAAATAGAAATAGGAAAGATAATTTATCAATTATTGCTCTACCTGAAAGCCCCAATCAGAAAAAGAGCTTGAACAATATCTTGAGGGAAATTATCAAGAAAAACAGCCCTAATATCCTAGAATGTGAAGATAAAATAGTCCTTAAATGAATCCATTAATCACTCCCCAAAAGATACCCAAAATAAAAACTCCAAAGAATATTGTAGCTAAATGTCAGAATTCTCAGCTGAAGGAGAAACTGCAAGCAGTCAAAAAGAAGCAATTTAAATACCAGGGAACAACAGTCATAATTAAACACTTAGCTTTAACATTAAAGGATTGAAGGGCCTATAATATGAAATTCTGGAGGGAAGAGGAGTTTATAAACAAGAATTAACTACTTTGCAAAATTTAGCATCTTTTTTCCCAAGGGAAAAATTGATTTTTTTTAGTTTTGCAAGGCAGTGGGGTTAAGTGGCTTGCCCAAGGCCACACAGTTAGGTAATTATTAAGTGTCTGAGGTCAGATTTGAATTCAGGTACTCCTGACTCCAGAGCCAGTGCTCTATCCACTGTGCCACCTAGCTGCTCTGGGAAAAATTGATTTTCAATGAAATAGAAGACTTTTAAACTTACCTGATAAAAGGACCATAACTGAAGAGAAAATTTGATTGTCAAATACTAGTTTCAAGAGATCCATAAAAAGATAAATGGAAAGGAAACAAATATTAGTCTAAGAAAAAAATTAATCAATAAGATTAAAGAGAAATATAATATCTTTATCTCTTAAGAATTCTATTTCTCTTAGGACAGTTTAAAGGAATATAAGTAGAAAGAGAACGTGGGTATAAATTGATCATGATGTTATTATTTACTTTAGCTCATGAAGAGTGCATTTCTATTGGGACAATTGGAGGGAGGGTGAGGGTAGAAATTGATTGTAATGGTAATGCTTATGGCTTTTCAGAATTTAATTCTATCAGGATGGTTGAAAGGAGACAGATGGTAGAGATGCAATATAGGTATAGATTAATTGTCATAAAAAAGGATTATACTAGGAGAAAAAGGAGGCATTATTGGATAAGTAAAACCACATGGTGAGACTCAAAGGCCTTATTATAATAAAGGGAAAGAAGTGAGAGCATAAACACTGAGTAAATCTTATTCTGAACAGATTTGATTCAAAGAGAGAATTATATAAATTCCCAACTGGGTTTAGAAATATATCCCAACCTACAGGGAAGTAGGATGGAAAAGAGGAAAGGACAGTGTAAGGAATACAGGAAATAGAAGGGAAACAATGCTAAGGAGGGATAAAAGGAAAGGAGAAAGAAAAGGATGAATGGGGGAAGATGGGATGGGGGAAAATAAAAGTTTTTGATGTCATTTCTTTCTCATGGTCTTTTCCCCACTTAATTATAATTTTTCTCCCACAACATGCCTAATATGGAAATATGTTAAACCCTATTGTACATATATAACCTATATCATATCGTTCACTGTGAGGAAGGAGGAAATGGAGGCTCAAACTTTGTCTTCCAAGCTGGGCAGGGTCCCTCAATGCTGACCTGCTGCACCACTGGCTTGTTGAGCCAGACCCTGAGCTGCATTGTGACTAAGAGACTCCTAATGACTTTACAATTCCTCTTCTTAGACTAGGATGTAGTTCCCTTTTATCCACATGATACAGACTTTATTGAACTTCCTTCATGATATCTTGAGTTGAAAATTTGTTTCATTCTGGTTTTTTGTGGGTTCTGTTCCCTTTAGAATCTGTTTAAAAGCTTCAAAGCTCCCACAGTTTCCTAGATGCATGCTACTATCTTGGCTCTGTGCCAGAAAGTTCCCTTAGCACTCTTAAATGTATTGAAAGAGACTTCACAAAGCAAATTGACACTTAAAAAATTTTGTATCTGTTTTTAACATACATAAAAAGAAAAAAATCCATTGACACAAGACAATACAAAAAGATGATTCAATATTAAGCCATGAATCTTAATTTCACATTACTTAATTTTTTCAAAAAAATATGCAATAAATTCTGAACATGATTTTTTTTGCAAAGCATTGGGGTTAAATGACTTGCCCAAGGTTGCACAGTTAGGTAATTATTAAGTGTCTTGAAACTGGATTTGAACTTTGATCTTCCTGACTCCAGGGCTGCTACATTTATCCACTGCACCACCTAGCTGCCCCTGAACATCAATTTCAAAGTTACCTTTCTTGTCTTGTTCCCCTTTCTGAGTTTTCTTCTTATTTCTATTGTGTTCTTTTTTCCCCTTCCCTTCTCACCTTGCACTAGAGAAGATTATTATTAGATGCAGATATGTAAATGTAAGTAAGTTCATATTATTCATATTTCTATTTTCCAGTTTGTTCTCTGAAGGTGGAGGAATATTCCTTCACAGTTCTTTTGTAATTGATTTGAGTATCTTTAATACTCAAAATGACATATTCACTCAAAGTTGTTCTTAGAACAATATTGTTGCTAGTTTTGTTCTGTTATTTCATGTGAGTTTATTCATGTTTTTTCCCTAAAATTAACTGCTCTTCATTTCTTATTAGCACAGTAGTATTCTATCACAATCACAACTGAATCTTTAAAAATTGTTACTCTTTAAAGGCAGTTATGTAGATCACATAGAGAGACAAATTGATGCCAGGAAGAATATTAAATATAGTATCAAGACTCAAAGTCTTCCTATGCCAACTCTTCTCTGTGCAACCATGGACAAATAAGTGCACCATATCTCTCTGATCCTCAGTTTCTATCTCTGTAAAATGAGAGATAATTGGTCATGTGACCAATCTTGAAATGTCTTGAATATCAGAAACTATTATTATACTTTGTCTTCTAGGTGACAGAGAATCACTAAACTATGCTCAATAGCCCATCATAAATCAAGAATCTGGATGTGGACCTCCTATAGTCTTAAATCATTATTCAAAATGTAATACAGGTACAGTTAAAACAAAGAAACCATGTATTGCCTATAGCCTATTGCACTTAACATCCAAGACCCTCATTGAGGAGAATATCTTTAATCCACACTAACTACCATTTAGAGATGGTTTATAGACTCATTCTCTGTATTTAATGCAAAGTGAGATGGATAGAAAATTTCACTTTAAATGAGGAAACTGGGATGTATGTTCAGTTAAGATACTGACTGTCTCATCTGATTTGAACAAATAAGCTCACCACATAAATTGTTGGTTAATTCATCTATAAAATGGAGATAATAATATTTATATTACTTTTTGTGTAGGTAATTACAGTAATGCTTAAATGAAATAATTTAAAAGAATTGCATACATCTTCTCTGGGCAGCTGATCTCTCTCTCTCTCTCTCTCTCTCTATATATATATATATATATATTAGAGCTTTGTTTTCAGTGACATTTCTACCTGTTTTATAAGAACATCGAGGAAGAGAACATTAGAGGCTATGTAGAAGAATGCCATCATTTTTAATAGGAAAAAGAAACTTTGTTATTTAAAACAAAAAGTCTTTTGTGAGCTTTTCCATCTTTTATCTGTTTGCTGGTCTTCCATTTCCATTCTGGCATGTCCTTAGGACTTTTTTGTGTTTTCAGGTTTTTCTGGCCAAACTTTTAGAAAAACTGGCTTTAAATTCTACTACTTTTGTTTTATCAAGTAAATATGCTCGTATTCTTTAATTATCCTTCAAAGAATTTTGGGCACTATTATATATTCTTAAAAATTTGCCCATGACTTACATATGTTTCTACTTGGCAAGTAAAGCAAGTGTTAGTGACTTTGATGATTTATAGGCTATTTTTGTATTCTTTGTTATGGCAATTGATTATTGTAATCTGTGTTGTTGATCTTCTCTCCATAAACTTTTTTTTAATATTAAACAATTTCTTTAAATAAATAGGTCATAGGAAAAATTTTTGTGTGTTTTATTTGAAAATTATATCTTCTCATTTAAAATGTTTTTCTCCCATTTTCCTCATGAATTTGATCCTTGACTAATATATAGTGGTCAGACTGCTCACAAAGATATGAAATAAGAATAGTTTATATATATATATGTATATATATATATATATAAATATTTCTTGCATCTTAAAATTTTATTTTTGTGATTTTATTTAATGTTTACTAATTTTAATTCCTTCTAATTAACTTATGAAGAAAGTATTCATGATGTAAAGACATGAATATTTCTGTAATTTCTAAAAGTGCTCAATTTCTCTTTTCTCATTCTTAATTCTTATTTTTTCTCAGTGTATAATTTTCTTTCTTGATATTTTGTGCTTGCTGGGTTTTTTGTGTCATAAAAGGAATTTGATAGTATGTCTTCACCTCTCTTTACCAAATAATTTATACAATATTGGAATGAACTGATTTTTAAATATTTGGTAGAGTTTACTTATGAATCTATCTGGAGATTTTTTTCTTAAGGAGATCATTGATGGTTTATTCAATTTCTTTTACTGAAATGGGGTAATTTAAATATTTTATTTCCACTTCTGCTGATCTAGACAATTTGTATTATTGTTAATATTCATCCATTGCACTTAGATTATCAGATATATTGATATATAGTTGTGTAATAGTTATAAATTATTGCTTTAATTTCCTCTTCACTGATGATTAATTCACCCTTTTTATTTTTGATATCACTAATTTGATTTTCTTCTTTTGTTTTTAAATCAAATTAACCAAAGGTTTATAAATTTTGTCATAAAAACAGTTCTTAATTTTATTTACTGCTTCAAATATTTGTTTAATTTCAATTTTATTAATCTCTCTTTTGATTTTTTGGAATTGTAATTTAGTACTTATTTAGGGATCTTTAATTTGTTCTTTTTTCCAGGCTTTTTAGTTGCATGCCCAATTAGTTTATCTCTTCTTTTTCTAATTTATTCATGTATGCATTTGGAGATACAAAATGTCCCCTAAGAACTGCCTTGGCTGCATTCCATAAGTTTTGATATGTTGTCTTATTATTATTATTATTCCCTTGGATAAAATTATTGATGTTTTTGTGATTTGTTGGGTTATTTAGTTTCCAATTAAATTTTTTGCCTACCTTTCCATGGTCCTTTGTTACATGTAATTTTTATTGGATCATGAAATGAAAAAGATGCATTTATTATTTATGCATTTCTGCATATGATTGTGACATTTTTATGCCCTATTGCATGGTCAATTTTAGGTAAGTGTCATGTACCTCTGAGGAAAAGGTAAATTTCTTTCGATTTTCAATCGTTTTTCTTAAGAGGTCTATCATATCTGAGTGTCCTAAGATTCTGTTCAACTCCTTCACTTTTTTCTTGTTTATTTTGTGATTATATTTATTTAATTCTGATAGAAAGAGGTTGAGGTCCCCTACTAGTATTGTTTACATTCCATTTCTTCCTGTAATTCACCTTAACTTCTCTACAAATCAATACATATATGTTTAATATTCCTGTAACTTTATTTAACTATTTAACAAGATAATTTTCTTTCCGTATCTACCTTAATTAGGTCAATTTTTTATTTTGCTTTGTCTGAGATTGGAATTACTAGTTCCACTTTTAAAAAAATTATTCAAGCATAATAGATTTTGCTTCAATCACTCTTTGAGTATCTCTCTCCTTCAAAAGTTTTTCTTGTAAAACACATATTACAGGATTCTGTTTTTAAATCCACTCTGCTATCCATTTTCAATTTATGGTAGGAGTCATCCCATTCACATTCAGAGTTATGATTATTAGCTCTGTATTTCCCTCCATCCTGTTTTCCCCCATATATACTTTTCCCTCTTCTTTCACCCTGTCCCTCTTCATCAGTATTTTGCTTTAGATCATCAATACCTTCAATTTGCCCTCCCCTCTATAAGCCCTTCCTTCCCCTATCCTACCTCACTGTAGGGTAAGATAAATTTCAAAACTCAATTGAGCCAAATCTGTTGAGAGTAAGATTACTTTAATGCTCACATATTCCTGTCTTTTCCTCTACTATAAATGGCTCCTTTGGGCTTCTTCATCCAATGTTATTTATCCCTTCTCTCTTCCCCTTCTCCCAGTGTAATCTGTTTTTAAATATCTTAACAGTTTTATACCTCTCATATCCACACCTAAGAGATGATGTTTGTCTTTTGTTTTCAAAAAAGACCATGACATCAGGGAGATGATGTTATGACAAACTTGTGCATTGGTTGTCATGACAAACATGTGTATTGGATTTGAGTGAGGGGTTGCTGTGCTGAGTCACCAATTTCACTTTCTCCTCCAGAGCCTTCTGGGTCTGTTGACCTGATGTGGATCATGATGACTTGAGATGACCCTGGATTCAGGGCCATTGGGGTTAAGTGACTTGCCCAAGGTCACCCAACTAATAAGTATCTGAAGCTGAATTTGAACTCAAGAAGATGAGTCATTCTGACTTCAAGTTGGTACTCTCTCCATTCTGCCCAAGTATATTCCTTTCAATTGACCTAATAGACATACAATTCTCCAGTGTTATAAATATCAACACATCATAACAATTTAAATAACCTCTAAGTTTTCTACTTTCAACTGTCACAATCAAGAGTTATAAGCATTATTTTCCTTTATTATTATTATTATTATTATTTTTGTTTTTTGCTAGGCAATGGGGTTAAGTGCCTTGCCCAAGGTCACACAGCTAGGTAATTATTAAGTTTCTGAGGCCGGATTTGAACTCAAGTACTCTGGCTCCAGGGCCAGTGCTCTATACACTGTGCCACCTAGGCACCCCAACCATTATTTTCCCATGTAGAAATATTAGCAGTTTAGTTTATTAACTTTTTCCTTTTTTTCTGTTTATATTTCCACACAGCTGTGGGTTTTGTATTGAAGGTTTAATTTTTTGTTCACTTCTGATCTTTTTATCAGGTAAATGTGAAAGTCGTTTACTTTTTTGAATTACTATCATTTCCCCAAAAGAATTTGATTAATATTCCAGGGCCATTTATTTATTTATTTATTTGTTTGTTTGTTTATTTGCTTATCTGTTTATTCATTCATTCATTCATTCATTCATTCATTCATTTATTTATTAACTCCTAACAAAAGCAGATATCTCTTTAAGGCATTTTCAATTTTGACCACAAGTCATTTTTCTCTTTAGAAACTGTACTCCTATTGTTTTCATTAATACAGAACTAAGACACTTAAAATATCAACTTCACTAGTTAGCAGAATTATATTCTGGTTTCACAAGTCTTTGTATCATTTTCCTAATTAGCCACATATCATTATGAGAAATTAAATGACCTTAACTTTCATAAAAATATATAACTAGTAGTAATTGATGACAAGGTTAGATAACTTATTCATTTAGTTATTTAGATTGTGGAAAAGACTAACATTCTAGGCCAAAGACCTCAAATCATTTGACTCATATTATTATAGGATCTCAGATCAGCGGCACTAACATAAGAAAGATTTAATATTAGGTTTTTACTGATCACATTACATGATTATAGAAATTTGCCATAAAAGAATAGGGACAGTTATACAGTAAGGGGATTTTCAGTCAAAATTAAACTGATAGCCAATTATATTGAGCCAGATTAAATTTAGTCAAGTGGGATATTTTCCATTTAAGAGGGAATACAATACTGGGGAAATTGTTGGAGGAATCCTAATTAAGCCCAAATCATTCTCCTAGCCTATCCCATGACAATTCCACCTGAAGCTTATAGATATAAATACCAAAGACCATTACCAGGGAAGAAGCTGGTTCTAGTTCATTCTTTCCAGATTCCAAAAGTAGCAGGATGGAGTGTAGGTAGGACTTTTGCTTTGGAATTTGAGAAACTACCCTTATGACCAGTAAAGGAGAGGCAGGTATGCCATGAGAATTTAGTTGAACCAGAAAAAGATGTTGGCCTGGGGGTTAGTTCTGTTAGGGGAAGTGCATACCAGGCATTTTTTAGCCATTGTTTGCTTGCAAGCAGGAAAGAGGGAAGTCAAGAATTTAGAGGAAGAAAATGTTCAAACACATTTGGTTCAGGACTATGGTGGTTTGACCACCTAAAAAAAGGAAGGGGGGGGGGGGGACTAGGACAGTATATTCAACTCTCATCCAGAATCTTGGGACAGCTATCTCATCTGAATGTGGGTTGCTTCTAGGTACATGCTAAATGAACCATGAGATATCTGGAGATCTCTGTCATCTGAAATAACTTCTTTCAGATGATTATCAAATGTTCAATCCCATAAGATCAGAAGCTTTTCAGGTCATCAGAAGAATCTGGAAGGGACCCTCAGATGCAATAAAGGACTGATCATTGTGGGACTATTTTAGATAAGAAAACTTGTATCAAATCTGAATTTCTGGTTGGCATAACATAGGTCCTTAGTTAAGATTTTTCTAAAAAGTACATGGAAATTATCTAGTTTCTCAGTCACACAGGTTTAGTTTTAAACAATGCAAAAAGTTTCTCTCACAGTCCCCATAAATGCGTAATTATGTTGACAGGAACAGATCAAACTATTTAAAGGGCTCACAGTGGAATAGCTTTGAGAAAGGAGATTTTCATGTCACCAAGGAAACCAAGAAAACTGAAACTATGCAAAGCAATACAACGCTTAGTTATTTTCAAGATTAGATTGTTTTCTCTAAGAACTCTATACATACATACATATATATATATATATATATATATATATATATATATATATATATATAAAATTGGTTGGCAAATTTATCTGTTATGAAAATTCAGGCTTCAAGTGTATTTTAGAAATAAATTCTCAAAACTGGATTAAGCATTTATTAATTAAGGATTAAAGAAGTTACACATAAATGTTATTGATAATGGTAAAAAAAGCGAAATTATTTTCCCATTTTAAAGAATCTAACTGATAATTTTAAAAGAGAGCAGATCATAAATGAACTTTGCTAATATCAAATAGAATTATAAGTGAATATTTTAAACATTTAAATTCTTTTAAACATTTAAAGATCAATTGATTCCAATATTAAATAATTTATTTGGAACAAAAGGCAAAGAAAAAAAATCCTCCCAAACAAATTACTTTTATGAAGCAAATATAATACTGATACCTAAAGTAAAGAAGAGTATAAGCAGAGAAAGAAAATTATAAACCAATTTATTTATGAATATGGATGCAAAAATCCTAAATAAAATATTAGTTAAAAGATTACAACAATAAATTATAAAAATTATACATTTTGACCAAGTGGAATTTATAAGATATGGTTTAAAACTATTAATATAATCTATTCCTTATATTAATGAAATGCTTTTATTTAAAATCATCAGCAAACATTATCTATAATGGGGATGTCAGAAGTCTACCTAGTAAGATCATGGTATGAAACAAAGATGCTCAAAGTCACAGATATTATTCAGCATTGTATTAGAAATCCTATCAATAGCAATGAGAAGAAAAAGCAATAGAAGGAATCAAAAATAGAGTAAAACTGTCTTTTTTCAGATGATTATATTGATGTACTTAGAAATTCTCAAATCCTCTTTTAAAAGTTCAGGATACATAAATCATCAATATTTCTGTATATCAAAAATAATTCTGGAAGAAAAAATAATAAGTAATGTCCATTTAAAATAACTCTAGACATTATAAAAATACTAAGAGATATCTCTGCCAAAACAAACTCAGGAACCATATCAAATTTAAATAATTGGAAAAATATATGTAGGTAGACAGGGGCAGTATAATAAAAATGAAAAATAGTTAAGAGTGGCAAAGAATCTAATACAAAATATAAAGGAAGGAAGTTTAATAGTATCAGATCTTAAACTACCTACCAGATTCTTCTGATGACCCCCAAGGCTTCCAAACTTAAAGGAGACAATGAGAAAACACATTTGAATCAAGACCTTGGTTTTTGGCCACATTAAAAGAAAAAAGGAAGAGGACAGTATATTCGGCTCTCATTCAGAATCTGGGACAGCTATCTCATCTGTATGTCACCTACTTCTGGGTTCATAACTAAATGAATCTTGAGATTCCCATATAGTTTTGCCATCCATTTAAGATTAGAGGTTTACTTCAGATTATTCAGTTTAAACCCACAAATTTGGTAGCTTTGGTAGTAATAAGAAGGATTTGGTAAGTTCCTGCAGAGAAAACTTACACCAATCCTTGAATCTGAAATTCTAGTCAGCTTAAAATAGGTCTTTAGTTATGAATCTCTAAACAAAACATAGAAATGATTCAGTTCCCCAGTCACACAGAGTTAGGATCAATGTTTTTGTTACAATTTTCATAATTGCTTTAAATCAGGTACAGATCAAAGAATTTAGAGGACTCACAATGGACTAATTTGGAGAAGGGAGATTTCCATGCCACCTAGGTAACCAACAAAACTTAAACATAAGCCATACAAAGCAATAAAACAATTAGCATCAAAGATAATTAACATTGTCTCCTTTAATCTTAGTAACCCATTCTCAATATCCATTTAACCAGCACATTTTGCGTCCTTGATGCCTCATATAATTATCTTATACCTATCTATCTTTTCATGGACAAAAGTCTTTATTCTCAGGACAGTTCTAAAGGGGTCTCTGCTTTTCGGGTTCCAAATCTAGAGATTTCTAGTACAACTAATTAATATAATTTAGTACAACCATTTAAAGTTTTTCTAATTTTGAAACCAGATAATTTCTGTTCAAATTCCATTTGTTATTTCTATCCTCACCTAAATTGTGTACTATGAGGATTTTTTTTATGAGCTACTGGGCTCACTTCAGCAGCATATATACTAAAATTGGAACAATACACAAAAGATTAGCATGGCCCCTGTGCAAGGATGACATGCAAATTTGTGAAGTGCAAATTTATGAGCTACTTTTCTAACTCCTAGCTGGCATGGATTGTTTTGGTAATTTTTCTTTATAAGAGAGTTTGAGATCTGATATTGTTCAACTTCCTGCCTTCAGTTTTTTAAATTTAGAATCTTTTCATTTATATTTGTTAATGACATTGATCTATAACTTTCTCTGCTTTTCTCTTCCTGGTTTTAATATATGTGTCATTTTTTTTCCAGTAAAGGAGTTTGGTTGGATTCCATTCTTGGCATATTATTACAAACAATTATTTAATCTCACTATTAATTGATCTTTAAATATTTGATAGAATTCACTTGTAATTCTGTCTGATCCTAGGGTTTTTTACTTAGGAATTTCATAGAACTATTATTCAGCCTTTTAAAATTATCACAGATATTATAAAAATTGGAAAATAATTTTTGTATAGTTTCCTTAATCTTGAATTAATTAATACTTAATTCAATTTTAAGAACTTATTTGTAAAATATACTCAAAGTCTGCTTAGAAAAAAGTCTAATCATGTTGTTTTTTCAAAATTTACTATTCCATTTAATTAGAAAGTTTTTATATTACAAACTTATCTTGTTATCTGTCTACTTTACCTTAGGAGGATATCCTCCTGTACTTTATTTCAACATTGTGAGATGATTCATTATCAATCTACTATTTAATTGATTTAATATTGTACCTTCAAAATTTCTTGATTACAGAAATTTGTTATAAAAGAAAAAAAAGAGGGAAATAGTTATAACAATGTATCACAATAGGAGGAAAAACTCTCTTGGCTCTGTTTGATTCTAGATATGAATCATATCTGACAATCATGTAGTCACCGTATTAAAAGTAATATTCTAGACTGGCAAAGTGGGAATTTTCTTTTTTATGAAGGAAATAGCACAATGGGGATTAGTTGGGAGGATCTTAATGAAGCTTTGTCTGAAATCATTCCCATACCTTTTCCTAGGCAAAGATATTTATCTTTAACGGTTTTCTGACTTCAGCAACAGGGTGTGTAGGATGTGTTCAAGGAAGAACAGTACCTTGGTGTGAAGGCTACTGAGCCCTTTTTAGGGATACTTTCCACCTTTGATGTCCACCTGAGCCACCCAACTCTCACCTGTGGCTCCGAGAAACTGTAGTATGCACAACAGCTACACTCCAGTAAACCCCAAACTAGGTTGAGGGTAACTGAAGGAGTCTTAAACTCATCAGTGAGTAGTTGGGGGAGTCTAACTGCCAAGTATGTGAAGTCTTCTACTGGTGGAATGGGTGGAAGAGAACAATTTGTTCCAATGGCCATGAAGCTAACTGAAACAGGTGGAGTGCTTAGAGCTTGGCTAGACATCAAAGATGCCAAAGTTATCCTCTGCATCTAGAGCCATCTACCAGTTTTCTTGACTCTGTCTTGCTATGTTGGATCATGATGACTTTGGAGAGAGAGTAAGGTGGATGACTTTGTGCAGCTTTACCTCATTTAAATGCAATTTACCTACACAACAAGAGACATTACTCATAACCATTCATTAAAGTCCTGTGGTAATGGGCAAGTGATGAAACAGCTGGTAAGGATATACTGGGAACTGTAGTCACAACCCTGCACAAATATGGCCCAAGCCATAGGGTCATTTCCCTACTGAAAGCAGAAATGAGATATGGTAGCCCCCTGAAGCGACTGAGTAGCTCTTTTAAGGATCACACTGCTCATCTTCTAATGTGAGGAAAGGCCTGGAAAAGGTAACCAAAAAAATTGTCTGTTACCTAACCCTGGTCTGATTACTACAGCAGGCAGGGGTCCCACAGTGTAGTCAAGACACACAAAAAAAACTACAAAATATTTTTTGAAGAAGGTTCCACTCACTATCAGTGCATGAAATATGCACACACTCATAGACAATACAAGATCCTAAAAGATGAACAGCTCTTGTTGCAAGAGAACTCAGTAGGTATCATATCCAAATAGTAGCCCTGAATGAAATAAGACTGTCAAATGAAAGTCAGCTTACTGAAGTCAGAGTTGCATACACATTTTCCTGGAATGACTGCAGTGAAGGGGAACACCATGAAGCTGGGGTAGATTTTACAATCAAAACTAATGTAGTCAACATTCTTAAATGCCTGCCAAAAGGAGTGAGTGACAGGCTTATGACAATGAGATTGCCACTTCTAGGAAAATGCCATGACTCCACCATCATGAACACTGATGAAGTTAAAGAAAAATTTTATAAAGACCTGGAGACCTTCATCATAAATGTGCCCAAAGAGGAAAAACTTATAATTCTGGTGACTTTAATGCTAGAGTAGGCTCATATGGTAGGGAGTCCTTGTGAGGAATGGAATTGAAAACAGCCACAACAATGGTAACCTACCACTGAAGACTTGAGAATCTCATGACCTCATCACAACCACTGTGTTCCATTACATAAAACTTCCTAAATGCACTCTCATAGGAAACATTGACTAATAGACTATGTAATTATAAGGTGAAGAGACTGATAGGATGTGAGTGTGACAAAGGCAATGTATAGTGCAGAGTGCTGGACTGATCACAGACACATTCACTCTAAGCTAAATATTCACATTCAACCAAAGAGGTGGCCCCAAGGCAAAATGAATACTAGAAGAATTGCCAAGAGATTAGAGTGTCTCTCTAAGTGGGAACAATTTGTTACTAACTTGGGGGGGGGGGGGATGATCCAATACACAGTTGGCAACCATGGAGCAGAAAAGGAGTGGATAGTTTCCAGAGACCTGGTATACAGTACTGCATTTGCTTATCTGGGCCAGAACACTTGCAAACACCAAGACTGGTTTATTGAAAATGAAAGAGAAATACAGTAGCTCCTAAATGAAAAAACAAGAACTTCATAGGGTTTACCAGTAGGATAATTCATTCATTTCTAAGAAGGTGGCATTAATTCCATCAAAAGTAAAGTACAAGGGAAGTTTAGAGAGTTGCAGGACTCTTGGCAGATGAAATTCAATTTTATGCAGACAATAACAAACTAAAATGCTTTTAGGATGCCCTGAAGGTGAACCAAAGACATATGGTGCATCTCAACTATTCAGTGCTGATGAATTCATATTGATTAACAACAGGGGCATGCTCCTAAAGAGAGGGGCTGAACAATTCCATAGTATTCTTAGCAGATCATCATCAATCAATACAGAAGTCACTGGTGATTTATGTCAAGTTGAATTCAATCAGTCCCTAGCTGAAGTTCCAATTGAAGAAGAGGTTTTGAATACTATTAGGCCCCTTTCAAGTGGCAAAGCACCTGGTGTTGATTCTATTCCAGTGAAATATACAATTTGGGGGGGGGCCATTGCTCATGCAAAAACTGACTGAAATTTTCCAGGTTATATGGCATGAAGAGGTTATTCCCCAAGAATTCAAAGATGCCACCATTATCCATCTCTGTAAAGGTAAAGGGAACAGATTGTCTTGGGGCAATCACAGTCATTGCTTTAGTCATTTTTTAAAAAAGTGTATTTATTTAAGGTAATGGAATTAAATGATTTGCCAAAGATCACACTGCTAGGCAATTATTAAATGTCAGCTAGATTTGAACTCAGGTCTTATTGACTCCAGGGCAGGTGCTCTATCCTCTAGCTGGTAAGATTCTTGCCAGAGTCTTTCTCAATAGACTGATCCTTAACCCAGTTACCTCCCTGAGAGCCAGTGTAGCTTCAAAAAAAAGTCAAGAAATTATTTGCTGCATGACAACTTCAGGAAAAATGTCAAGAACAGAACATTTGTATACAGCATTTATAGATCTGACAAAAGCCTTTGATACTGTCAGTCATGATGGTTTATGGAAAATTATGTCAAAATTTGGTTGCTGGGAGAAGTTCATCAGTATTGTATATCAATTTATGATGGCATGTATGCTCAAGTTCTGGCTAGTGTGTGATCTTCTCAAGATTTCCCAGTCACCAATGGAATAAAACAAGAATATGCCTTTGCTCTCATGCTTTTTAGCATGATGTTTTCAGCCATGTTATCAAATAGCATGACCTCAAAGTCAACTACCACACAGTTTGTAAATTCTCCAACTTGAAAAGTCTACAAGTCCAAAATCTTAGGAGAGGGAGTGTTGGGGCATGATCTTCTGTTTGCAGATGACTGTGCTTTCAAGACAACCTCTGAAACTGAGATGCAACAGAGTATGGATCTATTCTCTGCTACTTGTGCTAATTTTGGTCCAACAATTAACACCAAGAAAACACAGGTGCTCCATCAATCAGCACCACACCATCCATATGTGGAACCATCAATTATAGCAAATGGAGAAGTTTTGAATATAATCAATAAGTTTACTTAGCTTGGTAATGTACTTTCCAAAGAGGTATCTGAGTATCCTCTCTCACTATCTTCCCTCTCTTCTATCACCTATTCCCCCCCCCTTCCTGTATTCCCCCTTATCCCATCTCTTTCATCTCATTTTTCTCTAGGGTAAGACATATTTCTATACCCTATTAAATGTGCATGTTATTTCTTCTCTGAGCCATTTCTGATGAGAATGAAGGCTCACTCATCCCCCCTCATCTTCCCCCCATCCCACTCAATTGTAAAAGCTTTTTCTTGAGTCTTATGTGAAATAACTTAACCCCTTCTTCCTCTCCTTTCTCTTCTCTCAGTACTTTCCTTTATCACCCATTAACTCCATCTTTTTACTATATTATGCCACTATATTCAGCTCCTACCTATGCCTTGTCTATTTATGATCCTTCTAACTGCTGTTATAGATGAGAAAGTTCATATGAATTACCAGTATCTTCTTTCCATGCAGGAATACAATCAGTTCAACATCATTAAGTTCCTCACAGTTAGTCCTTCTTGTCTGCCCTCACTATGGTTCACCTGAGTCCTGTACTTGGAAATCAAATTTTCTGTTTAGTTCTGGTTATCTCAATAGGAAAGTTTGAAAGTCCCCTGTTTCATTGTTTCATCTTTTCTATAGCAGCCCTGTTTGTGGTGGCAAATAATTGGAAATCAAGTAAATGTCCTTCAGTTGGGGAATGGCTTAGCAAATTGTGGTATATGTATGTCATGGAACACTATTGTTCTGTTAGAAACTAGGAGGGATGGGATTTCAGGGAAGCTGGAGGGATTTGCATGAAGTGATGCTGAGTGAGATGAGCAGAACCAGAAAAACACTGTATATCCTAACAGAAACATGGGAGTGATGTTCAACCTTGAAGGACTTGCTCATTCCATCAGTGCAACAATCGGGAACAATTTTGGGCTGTCTGCAAAGGAGAGTGCCATCTATGTCCAGATAAGGAGCTGTGGAGTTTGAACAAAGTGCAAGGGACTATTCCCTTTAATTTAGAAAAAAACTGATATATTATTGTGTGATCTTGTTACCTCTTAGACTTCTCTTCTTTAAGGATATGATTTCTCTCTCATCACACCCAATTTGGATCAAGGTACAACATGGAAACAAAGTAAAGACTGACAGAGTGCTTTCTGTGGGGGGTGGTGGGGGGAGGGAAGCAAGATTGGGGGGAAAATTGTAAAACTCAAATAATATCTTTAATAAAAATAAATTAAAAAAAGAAAGTTCATCTTTTCCCCTGAAAGAGGATGTTCAGTTTTTCTGGGTAGTTGATTCTCAGTTGTAAACCAAGATCTTTTGCCTTCCAGAATATCATATTCCAAGCCCTAAAAACCCTTAATGTAGATGCTGCTGGATCCTGTGTAATCCTCACTATAGAGCCATAGTGGTTGAA
Source organism: Macrotis lagotis (assembly GCF_037893015.1). NCBI lineage: Eukaryota > Metazoa > Chordata > Mammalia > Peramelemorphia > Peramelidae > Macrotis > Macrotis lagotis. The sequence continues at coordinate 189,846,605 of NC_133658.1, read as the reverse complement.
TTGTTTGTTTCTGGCAGCTTTTAGTATTTTTCTCTTTGACTTTGGAGTTTTGGAGTTTGGCTATAACATTCCTTTAAGTTTTTCTTTCAGGATCTCTTTCAGGAGGTGATTGATGAATTCCTTCAATTTCTATTTTATCCTCTGCTTCTAGGATCTCAAGCAATTTTGCTGAACTATTTCTTGAAAAATGAAGTCTAGGCTCTTTCCCTGGTCATGACTTTCAGGTATCCCAATAATTTTTAAAGTATCACCCCCCGGCTCTGTTTTTAAGGTCAGTTGTTTTTCTAAAGAGATATTTCACATTTTCTTCTAATTTTTGTTTTTTTTTTTGGTATAGTTTTATTTCTTCTGAAGTTCTTGCAAAGTCATCAACTTCCTTTCTACAGAGAGCTATTTTATATCTTTTTCCAGCTAGTCAATTCTATTTTTAAGGTATTTTTCTCCTCATTTGCCTTTTGTGTTGCTTTTTCCATTTGGCCTAAACTGTTTTTTTACTATGTTATTTTCTTTCTTTTTTTTTTTTGTATTTCTTTCACCAAGTTGCTGCCTTGGTTTTCATGATTTATCTGCTTTGCTCTCATTTCTCCTCCCAATTTTTCCTCTTAATTGCTTTTCAAAGTCTTTTTTGAGCTTATTCATAGCCCGAGCCCATTTTTAAAATACCTACAATTATTACTATTTTTTTTATTTTAATTTTTTCTCTCCCCCCTTTACTTTATCGCTCAAGCAAGTCTATATTTTATTGGGAGAGGGGGTATTTTGTTTACTCTTAAACAAGAATATTGTATTAACGTATAAAAACATTATTTGTACAACATGAGAATAAATATTAAATTAAAAAAATTTCTTTTGGAGGTTTCAAATATAGAATATTTGATTTTGTTGTCATCTGAGTATGTATTTTGATCCTCCATGGGAATAAAATAATTTTTTCTGGTCAGATTCTTCCTTTTTTGTTGTATGCTTATTTCCTCAGCATATGACTGATTTACCTCACTTCCAAGGCTTTGGGATGTTTTGTGGACAACCCACAGGGACCTTAATTCCTCCAAGGTCTTATGAGTGGCTTTGACTGCTCTCTTGCCTGTGTTCAGGGCCTCCCCTCTTCCCTGGAGCTATGAGGATGGTCCCTGTTTGACTATGGTGGTATTGTCGGGGCCCAGACTGCAACCTGGATATGAGTGTAGGCAAACATGCTGAGTCCTGCTCCAGGGAGAGCACAGAGACCTCTGAAGTCTCCCCAGAACCCCTTACCATCTATGGGCTGAGAGCTCTAGGTGTGCTGGATGGCTCTGCTGACTCCTGCTGAAGGTTCTCACCACAGGACTGCTCTGAGGCCAGTGCTCTGCTCCGCACTCACTCTGGTATGGCAGAGTCCGGCTGTCCCCAATGAATCTTGGGCCAAGAGGCCTGGAACTGCCCCCTCTGCCACTGACCCAGGTGCCCAGTCAGGCTGTGCTGTGCTCTGGCTGTGTTGCAGCTTTTTACAACCCCTGCTCCTGGTGGACCAGACCTTTCCTGCAGAACTTCTAAGTTGTCTTGGACTGGGAAATTGTATCACTAAATCTTTCTGTGGGTTCTGGCCCTCCAATGTTGGCTAGAGTCATAATTTGATGGTTTTTGGAGTATCTTGGGGAACAAGGCTCTGGGAATCCCTGCCTTCATGCCGCCATCTTGGCTCTGCCTCCAAATTATTTCTTTAATATTTCTCCTCATTAGTGGTAGGTTTACCCTTTCCATTTTTGATAAAAGATTTGGTTTCTTTTTTCTTTTTTTAAAATCAAATTAACCATAGAGTTATCTATTTTATTTTGTTTTTTCCCCCATAAAATCAACTCAGTTTTATTTATTAAGACAATGGTTTTCTTGCTTTCGATTTTATTACTCCCTCCTTTGATCTTCAGATTTTCTAATTTGGTATTTAATTGGGAATTTTACTTTTTTCTTTTACTAGCTTTTTTAGTTGAATATCCAATTCATTGATCTTTCTTTACTTTATTCAAAGAAGCATTTAGCTATAAAAATTTCCTTAACAACTGCTTTGGTTGTATCTTGTAAATTTTCAAATGATGACTCCTTGTTTTCATTTTCTTGGATAAAATAGATGATTATGTCTATAATTTGTTGTTTCACCTCTTGTTCTTTAAAATTAAATCATTTAGTTTCCAATTGATTTTTGGCAATCTTTTCATGACCCTTTATTACATGCAATTTTTGTTACATCATGATTTGAAAAGCATGCATTTATTATGCCTTTCTTTTTCATTTTAAATGAAAGGTTTTTGATATAAGTGCCAAGAACTGCACAGAAAACATTATATTCTTTTCTTTCTCCATTCACCTTTCTCCATAGGTCTATCATATTTAAATTTTCCAAGATTTTATTCACCCTTTTAACTTCTTTCTTATTTATTTTATAGTTGGATTCATCTAATTCTGAGAGTAGGAGACTGAGGACCCCATTAGTAAGGTTTTTGTTATCAATGTTTAGTTGTAATTAATTCAATTTCTTCTCCAAGAATTTGGATGCTATACCACTTAGTATATATTTAGTTAATAATCATATAATTTCATTGCCTATGGTACCCTTTAACAAGATGTAGTTTCCTTTCTTATCCCTCTTTTCAATGAGATCTATTTTTGTTTTTGCTTTGGCTGAGATGGGTATCACTACCCTTGAATTTTTTACTTCTAATGAAGCATAATATATTTTGTCCAGCCTTTTACAGTTCCCCTATGTCTCTTCAATTGTGTTTCTTGTAAACAACATATTGCAGGATTCTGGCTTTTAATCCATTTTTCTATTTGCTACCATTTTATGGGAGAGTTCATTTCATTCACATTTACAATTAAAATTACTAATTTTTTATTTCCCTCCATGCTGTCTTCCATATTTCTACTTTTCTTTTTCCTTTCCTTATAATCCTCCTCAACAGTATTTTACTCCCTTTCCCCTTTAAGTTTTCTATTAAATTTAAATTTTAACTTTACTTTCACTTTTATCCTTCATCTTCCCTTTTATCAGTCCCATCTTCTCCTTTCTTTTCCTTTACCTCCCTACTTCCCTGTACAGTAGGATAGATTTTAAAACCTAATTGGGAATGTTATTCCCTCTATGGATCAAATATACTGAGTAGGATTTACTCAGTGGTCATACCCTCCCTTTTCTTACCTATTATAATAGGTCTTTCTACCTCTTCACCTGGCATTATTTGTCCATTAAGGTTGATTGATTGCTTGAATGATAAGCAGCATTGCCTTATAATCAGTAAGTACCCTGCCTTCTTGTGTCCCTTTATAAATACATTTCTCAAGAGGCATAAATAATGTGAAATTATAGTCAATATATATATGTCTTGCCTCCATTTAAAGTACCCTCTATGAGCACATACCTCATCATTATATAAATCCCAAACCTTCTTTGAACCATTTATATCTCCCTACCAAGCATGCCCCCACAATTGTAGCCAAAGTGTAAAGCAAAGCAAAATCTCTTCATGATGTTTTCATGTTCAATCCCTTTAAGTATATACCCTTTCTCTTTCTCTATTCTACTCTAATCCTAGCCTAAAATCATCCCCAACCAACGTATTTGGTACCCTCTCTCCCTTTAGGACCCCAGTAATAGTACTAAAACCTTCATTAACTAAATTATGGATTAATGCAAGGTCATTTACTAATCTACTTATGTCCAAGTATACTTCTAAGCATACTTCTGCCCTCTGCCCTCATTGAACTACAGCCCTCCTTAGCTAAGATATTTAGTAAAATCAGATAACTTCTGATTTAATTATGTATAGATTCCCCAAGTATTCTAAGTACTGGGTCACCCTGAAGGTCTCTTTTGAGAACTTAAGAATTGATTGTAAGACATAGGAGATTGACATAGGACTGGCCAGCACAGAGTGCCCACATTCAGAGAAAATGAGGAACCCTGTGAGCAAGTCAGAATTAAAGTAGCTCAAAGGAAGCATGAGAAACATAAGTTTAGAGTAATCACTCCATGTGTCACTTGAACTATTTGTGCCCAACCTCTGGAAGAGCATTTTGAATTCATATTTGTCTGATCAGTCAAAGTTGAATGCACTGCAATTTGTCTCAAATATAGTGATGGCATTTTGTTCTTTTTTGATAAGGAAGGAAAAGAAGCAACCATTTCAATATCCTCTAAGTACAAGTCCTTCAACTATATTCAATCCTTTAATTATCCTAAGAGAAATACAAATATTATCTTCCCATGTAGGGATGCAAATAATTTAATGTTCTTGACTTACATTTGTTTATTTCCCCCTTTTCTTTTACTATGAATCATTGAATCTTGTTTTTGAAGATCAAATTATCTGTTCAGTTCTGGCCTCTATTTGGAAGTCCTCTATTTCATTGAAAAATTCATCTTTTTTCACAGACAGAATATGCTGAATTTTGATGGAAAATAAATTCTTGCTTCTAATCCAAGGTCCTTTGCCTTCCAAAATATCATATTTCAGGCCCTCTGATCCTTTCTTGTTGAAGTTGAAGTCCTGTGTAATTATGATTGTGCTTCTTTTGTATTTAAATTGCTTTATTTTGACTACTTGCAGTATTTTATACTTTATTTGAGAATTCTAGAATTTGGCTATGATATTCCATGAAGTTTTGAATGTTGTGATCTCTTTCTGAAGGTGTACTGTGTATTTTTTTAAGGACTATTTTCTCTTCTTGATCTAGATTAAGACTATTTTCTATGATTATTTCCTGAAAGATATTTCCCAGACACTTTTTTTTGATCTAAGCTTACTGGTAGACTAATAATTTGAAAAATATTTCTTCTGGATCTATTTTCCAGGTTGTTTTTTTCCCTTAAAAGTTATTCTATATTTTCTTCAATTTTTTCAGTGTTTTGATTTTGTTTGATGGAATCTTGGTTTCTCAGAGTTTCATTAGTTTCTATTTGACCAATTCTAATTTTTAGGATTTAATTTTCTTCATTTAGTTTTTGTATTTCCTTTTCTAGTTGGTTATTTTTCAGCTTTTTTTTAATGGGTTGGTTAGTTTTATTTTTGCTGAGTTGCGTTGTATTTCCAGTTGGGCAATTTGACTTTTAGGTAATTTTCATTCCTTTTCAGGTTGGTTGATATTATTTTTTTGTTGAGTTGCATTCTATTTCCAGTTGGCTGTTTTTAATGTTAAAGGAGATGATTTGTTTGATCACTTTTTGCAAATTTTCTTACATTGCTCCCATTTCTATTTTCCATTTTCTTTCTTTTTCTCTTCTTTGGTTTTTTTAACTAATTCATTTGAAAGTTTACATATATATTTTTTATTTTCATTCTTTCTTTCTTTATTTTTATTTTGTGCAAAAGATTTTTTTATACATTACTAAAGTATTCTTGTTTACGAGTAAACATAATACTCCTCCCCCCCAAAATATAGACCCTCATGAACAATAAAGGAAAGAGAATAAAAGAAAACAAAAAAAGAAAAAATAATTAAAAAATGTGCTTCAGTTTGTGTTCCAACACCACCAGCTCTGTCGCGGGTGGATCACATTACATGAAAAGTCTGTCACAAAATCTACTTCCATATTTTTCCACTGTTGTCATTGCTATATCTTTTCTCTTCGTTCACTCTATCCTTCTTCTTAAATGTGCTGTAGGGTAGCTGAGTTGAGCAGCAGAGTGATCACTGGCCCTGGAGCCAAGAGGCCCCAAGCCTGTATACCACCCCTAAGGCCCAGCAACCACCTGGTCCTGTGGTCTCAGACAGGCCATCCAATCCCAGCCCCTTGCAAGAAGTAAAAAAGAAAATGTGTTATATCTGACCACTCTCCCCCATGGTCCACCCTCTCCTCCATCACTCATATCCCCTACTTCCCCCTGTCCCCCTTCTCTCCTTCTTACTCTAGATGTCTAGACCCCATTGAGTATATATGCGTTCCTTCTCCAAGCCACCTCTGATGAGAGTGAAAGTTCTTTCATTCCCCCTTGCCTTACCCCCTTCCATATCATTGCAATTGCTCATTGCAATAAAAATATTATTATATGAAATACCTTAGCCTGCTCCACCTCTCCTTTCTCCTACTCTCATTACATTTCCCTTTTAGCCATTGATTCCATTTTTACAATATATCATATCTTCAAATTCAGTTCTCTCCTGTTCTTCATCTAAAAAAGCTCCTTCTATTTTCTATGCTCTATTAAATGAGAAGTTTCATATGAGTATTATCAGTATGATTTTTCTATGCAGGAATACATGCAGTTCATCATCATTATCAAGTCCCTCATATTTCACCCTTCTCCTCCATTCTCTATGCTAAACCTGAGTCCTGAATTTGAAGATCAAACTTTCTGTTTATCTCTGGTTGTTTCAACAGGAACAATTGAAATTCCCCTGGTTCATTGAAAGTCCATCTTTTCCCCTGGAAGAGCATGTTCAGTTTTGCTGGGTATTTGATTCTTGGTTGCATTCCAAGCTCATTTGCCTTCCAGAATATTATATTACAAGTCCTATGAGCCCTTAATGTAGTTGCTACTAAGTCTTGTGCGATTCTGACTGCAGCTCCACGATATTTGAATTGTGTCCTTCTGGCTGCTTGTAATATTTTCTCTTTGACTTGGGACTTCTGGAACTTGGCTATAACATTCCTAGAATTTTTTTTGGATCTCTTTCTAGGGGAGATTGGTGGATTCTCTCAATTTCTATTTTGCCCTCTGCTTCTAGGATATCTGGGTAATTTTCCTGTAGGAATTCTTTAAATATGATGTCAAGGATCTTTTCCTGATCATGACTTTCAGGTATCCCAATAATTTTTAAATTATCTTTCCTGAATCTGTTTTTCAGATCAGTTGTTATTTCAGTGAGATGTTTTACACTTTCTTGTAATTTTTCATTCTTTTGGCGTTGAAGTATTGTATCTTGACTTCTTGTAAAGTCAACAGCTTCCTTTAGCTCCATTCTAGATCTGAAGGATTTGTTTTCCTCAGAGAGCTTTCTTATCTCCTTTTCCATCTGGCCAATTCTGCTTTTTAAACTTTCTTCTCCTCAATAACTTTTTGAACTGTTTTATCCATTTGACTTAAATTGGTTTTTAACATGTTATTTTCTTTAGCATTTTTTTGGATCTCCTTGAATAAACTTCTGACTTATTTTTCATGTTTTTCCTGCATCTCATTTCTTTTCCCAATTTTTCTTCCATCTCCCTTACTTGAATTTCAAAATCTTTTTCAAGCTCTGTCATAGCTTGAGTCCAATTTCCGTTTTTCTTGGAGTCTTTAGATGCAGCAGCTTGTACTTCCTCATCTTCAGATTGAGTATTTTGATCCTTCTTGGGATCATAGACAATGTATTTCTCAATGGTGTTCCTCTTTTTTCTCTGTATACTCATTTCCCCATCCTGTGCCTAGTTTTGGGGTGCTTCCTGAGCTTTTGAGTATTATTGGGATGCCCCCCTTACAAGGATCTTAGTGTGTGAAGCTCTGTCTTCCCTCCCGGTCTGTGAATGACCACAAGCCTACCCCTCTGCCACAGGGCTGAGGTGGGGGGGCTGTTGTTCTATGGGGGGGGTCTTAGATTGTGATCATTATCTGAATGTGGTCAGAGCCCCAGAGTCCTGTTCCAGGTACGGAGGACAGACCTTGGAAGTCTCTCTCCACTCTCCTTCCTTGGGTAGGCTGAGCACTCAATGCTCAGTTGCCTGAAGGCTCTTCCTTACTGGGCTCTGCCTGGTTCTGGTTCCTGAATCTGGGCTGCCCTGCCACTGCTACTTGCTGAGTGCCCTGAGGGCTGGGTTTCACATGCTTGCCTTGGCAGAGGTCCCCCCACTGATCTTCCAAATTGTGCCTGGTGATCCCCAGGGTGTGGGTCAGGAAACTGTCCCTCTCTCATGAGCTGAAGCTCCCAGGCACCCTGGGGCTGCCTCCGGGAGGCTGAAGTTCCTTCATCTGGTGGGCCACCCCTCTAGCCCTGTGGAGCAGAGCCTTTCCACTATTTTCCAGGTTACCTTGTTGTGGAGAACTACCTCACTGGATCTTTCTGTGGGTTCTGTCTATTGAAAATTTAGTTAGAGTCATAATTTTATGATTTTTTGAATATTATATAGAGAGCACATACCTAAGAGAGGCTCTTCTCCTGTGGCTCCATTCTTTGTTTATTTTTTTTAGGGGTTTTTTTTTGTGAGACAGATGGGGTTAAGTGGCTTGCCCAAGGCCACATGGCTAGGTAATTATTAAGTGTCTGAGGTCAGATTTGAACTCACGTTTTCCTGACTCCAGGGCCAGTGCTCTATCCAGTGCAACACCTAAGCCACTCCCCCCCTTCTTTGGTTTTTAAAATCATTTTTAAGTTCTGTGAGGTTTTGGGTTTGAGTCCTATTCATAAACACTTTTGAGACTTCCCATGTAGGTAATTTGTCACTGCTTTCTTCTTCTAAGATGACATTTTTTATCCTCTCTATCTGAATAGTATCTTTCTATGGTTAGTTCTCTTTTTTGTTCTTTTGCTCATTTTGATTATTGAACTCTACTGCTGCAGTATAGGGAATATAGTCCTGAGCTTTTTCTGCTGGGTCTGTGGTCTGATTCCTGGTTTATGGCTTGACAAGATAATGTATATGGAGCCCAAATATTGCCTTTGCAGAGATTTTCTTCCTCTTTAATGTCCAGGTTCTACCTATGCAATGGTTTGTTCCCGACACAGTCCTGTCTGTTGCTCTATTTTCCCTGGATTCAGACTTTGTCTAGGGATGGAACCCTCCCTGTTAGGCTATGATCTAACTGTCAGGTTCTGGGTGTCTGTTTAGTTGCCAGAACATGAGCTGCACTGTGGCTAGAAGCCTACTGCTGATTTTCCAACTCTCCTGCCTAGCAGGCCTTTACTTCTCCTTTCCCTTAAAGATGTAGATATTTAGTAAAGATACACCACAATGTCTATAGTTGAAAAATTGTTTAGATCTTTTTTATGGTGGAATCTATAGCTTTAATTTCTGTGTAAAGGCTTCATTTAATGTTGAATAGGGAACAGCTCCAATGCAGACTAGCTTCATGACTCTATCTTGCTTCTTCCTCAGAAGTCCTCTCAGTTATTCTTTTTAGACAATTTAAGAATACCCCAGGGAAGATATGACCCTTAGGGATAGAGATTTGGCCTGAGTAAAATATAAATATACCTAGCACAACTCTGTGGAATCAACCATAAATCTTGGTTCCTCAAATGAAAAATGGCCAAAGGATGCAAATAGACAGTTTTCAAATGAAGAAATTAAATCTATCTATATATAATAATATGAAAAAATTTTCCAAATCATTTTTGATTAGAGAAATGCAAATTAAAACAATGAGTTATCACCTCACACCTATCAGATTGGCCAAAGATGAGAAAAAAAAGGAAAATGATCAATACTGGAGAGGTTGTGGGAGGGCTGGGACATTGATGCATTGCTGGTGGAGTTGTGAATGGATCCAACTATTCTGGAGAGCAATGTGGAATTATGCCCAAAGGGGAATAAAACTGTTCATACCCTTTGACCCAACAATTCCAATTCTAGATCTAAATACAGAAAAAACTATAAAAAATGGGAAAAATCATACATGTTCCAAAATATTTATAGCAGCTCTTTTTGTAGTGGTAAAGAATTAGAAATTGAGAGGATGCCCATCAATTGGGGAATGGCTACACAAGTTATAGTATTATCAATGTTATAGAGTATTACTGTTTTATAAGAAACCATGAATGGTCAGACTCTAGAGAAGCCTGGAATGGCTTACAGGATCTGATGCTCAGTGAAGGGATCAGACCAAAAGAACAATGTTCACATTAACAACAATATTGTAAGTTAAACAACCTTAATGGAAGCAGCTCCTCTCAGCAGTTCAGAGCGCTGGGACAACTATATCAGACCAACTATGGACAATGTTATCTCCATTTAGAGGGAGAAAAACCAAACCAAACCAAAACCAAACCAAAAATCCCCTTTAAAATCTGATGAACACTTTATAAAAATTATCTATGTATCTCTTTCCCTTAATCCTAATTTCTCATACCAAAAGTGACTAATCTGAAAACATATTTTTCAAAACTATATATGTACAATGCTAACCTGACTATTTGCCACTGAGGCAAGGGAGGTGGGAATGGAGGATGGAAGGAAATTTTGAAACTTAAATATACATGTGTTCCTCTTTAAGGATATGATTCCTCTCTTATCACATTCAATTTAGATTAATGTATACCATGGAAACAATGTAAAGACTTGCAAATTGCCTTCTGTGGGGGTGGGGTGGGGGAGGGAAGTAAGATTAGGGGAAAAATTGTAAAACAAAATAAATAAAATCTTTAAAAGTGGACCCTGCACATTATAGAGAAGTCAGTGCATTCAATGCAGGGACACAGGTAGAAGAGTGAGGAGGGGAGTCAAGAGAAGTGGCCTCAGAGAAAATAAAAAAGGACAAAAGAGAAGAAACAGGAGGTACTGACAAAGAGACTGAGTGTATTTAGCCCAATGCTTTTCTGTTGTCCCGCTGCCCCTCTTAAAACTGCGTGCAGCTGTCCACACCTCCATTGGAAAAGTCAAGACAAAATAAAGAACAGAAATCTCTGGAAAGTTCTCTTAGACAGACCCAGGAAATGGGAGAAGAGATCTAAGATTTAAGGCTCCACATATATCTGGTCTTAGATACTGAGCACCCTTACAATCTAGGACAATGGTTTGAGGAATTATGAGCCCTGACATCAGAAAAGAGGCAAAAAAGGCTTCTGTTGATTATGGTCTTATGTCCACATATCTTAGAACTCTCCTGGACCAAATAGCTTATTCTATTTTACCTCCTCATGACTGTTTGGAACCAGGAGATTATATGCTCTGGTGTTCAGAATTTCAAGATCACTGTAGACAACAAGCAGTTAAGAATTGCAACAACAACAGAGGGACACTTCTGAATCATGTCTTCTGTTGTGATATCCTTTATATTGCCTGTTAATGCCCTTTTGCAATCGTTTTTGCAATTCTCCCTAGCTAACTGTCTAATCAAAATGTCTGCAGCTGGTCCCTCCCCTATTGCACTCATATATCACAGTTTGACTGCTCTCAATATGTTCATGTTTTGCTTGACACCTTCTCATCCTTTACTGTTTCCACAGCACTCAATGGAGAAGCCACTAAACATGTTATCACACCTTTATTACACTGCTTCTCTACCATTGGAATCCCATTACACATTAAAACAGATAATGGCCTAGTTTATACCTCAAGGACTTTTGATACATGCTGTCGAAATTACAACATAACTCATACCACTGGCATTCCATATAATCCTACAGAACAAGCCATAGTATAAAGAAAGCATAGGGATATTAAAGCACTCCTCCAAAGGAGTTGTGGAGTTTGAACAAAGACCAGACTATTATCTTTAATTTAGAAAAAAACAATTTATCTTATTATGTAATTTTGCTACCTCTTATACTTTATTTTTCTTCCTTAAGGATATGATTTCTCTCTCATCATGTTCAGCTTAGATCAGTATATACCATGGAAACAACATAAAGACTAACAGACTGCCTTGTGGGTGGGGGGAGGGAAGCATGATTAGATGAAAAATTGTAAAACTCAAAAATAAATAAAGTCTTTCTTTAAAAAAATGTACTCCTCCAAAAAACTAAAGAGAGGGGGAGATAAGGGTATAACCCCTAACAACAAGTGGAATCTGGCATTATATACTTTGAATTTTCTTTCATGTAATGTTTCAGGAGTTACACCATTTCAGAGTTAAAAAAAGAAATAAAACTATAAATCAAAAAAGTTCTTGAGAGTCCTGGGAACAAACAGATTATGTGGAAAAATCTGGCCGCTAATGCCCGGCAGGGGCCAGGAATAGTAATAACATGGAGGAGAGGATTTGTTTGTGTTTCCCCAGGTAATGGAGAACCAACAGTATGGGTCACACAGAGAGCTGTATGTCCCGAACACCTCCAAGGCCTGCAGCTACAGTGGAGACAAAGAAGAAGATGTCCTGCAAGCTAGCACAGGAGACCAAAAAATAGAAGTGATTGAACAAACTTGAAATTGCTTGCTACTCTTATCTATGTCAATGATGACTAAGATGGCTCAGGCAACAGAGATAACAGAAACCTGTTGGGTTTAATGGAGCAACCCTCCATGATTATCCCTAGTCATGTGGGAAGATCCCTTAGTACCCATAGTAATGATTGGCCTAAAGATATTGGAGCATATATTTGGCCCCTCTTAAGAAAATATCAGTATAGCTGTCCCTATTGGGTTCAGTTGCATAGGTTTAGCCAACAGTACCCCAATGTGTTTTACCCCAGTTGAGTTGGGTCCTGATCCATGTATCCCCTTACTACATGTAACTCATGTGCTCTGGGTGGTACATACTTTTTGAAATCTCTGGTGCCATTACCTTTAATATGACTATGAATAGTTCTAATGCCACAGTCAGAAATCACACTAGACTAGGCATCTACCGCTTCTACCTTGTCCAAATATGTTTTGGACTTTGAAAAGTAGGTACCTCTCAATGGTTGAATGACATTCCACCTGTTTCTAGGAATACGAATTATGGCAAGAAATGAATCAAATGGCATGAACACGATTTCTGCACTCAATGGGACTTGGGTGGATGATGGGGCCATGCAAGGGAGTGGGGTAAAACCTGTATGGACTACACAAACTCACAAATATCAGCAGCATATCTTGAAAGCATTTGCTGCTACTGGTAACATTACCCTTCTTCATGATTATATGGGGCATGTACACACCAATGAACCAATACAGACCTGTATTATGGCGTGTCTCCCTAAGAATTATGGGTTCCTGGGAGGGAATGTCTTTACTGAAAACAAACAATTGGTGAAACTTTAGAATATCACGTATATGAATTGTGAAATTTTTCAGTGTATAAATAGCTCTTTAGTTTGCCAACAAACGAGTCCTTACACTACCGGGTTGGTATCAAGCTCCATCTGATCTCATCCTTGCTCAGCTAGAAAAAAGAGGAAGACATAAAAGGTACATCTTGTGTATTTTTATAGGAGTTATTTTGCTTTTAAGTTTCTGCCACCTCAATAGCAGTACCAGTCACGTCTTTACAGACAGGAGCAAAATCTACTGAATTTATTATAGAATTGCAAAGAAATGTATCTAAAGCATTACAGAAACAAGACATTATTGATAAGGTCTTACATTGATTGATAGCATGAAGGAAGTAGTGCTTGCAAAAGAGAATGAATTTGTTCTGTTAGAATATAGATTAAATATGAAATATGATTATAGATATGTACCTCTTTGTGTTATCCCAGTAAAATATAATACATCTTATTATGATTGCAATAAAGTTAAAAACCATTTACTATGATCATTTGGATATAGCTCTATAACTTTAGATGTATAAGCACTGAATTATATCATTGGACAAATTAACAATGCATGTTTAAATAATATGACTGTAGATGAAATTGCTGAGAATCTCTGGAATTCCTTGAAAGAACTGACTCCCATGCATTGGGTTTATACTCTTGTTTAACCTCTGATCACTATGATTGTACTAGGATTCCTTGAGTGTTGCATGGTTCCCCTATGTTACCATTTCTGGGGCCTTGCCTTGAGCTCCATAGGAACAGAGATGCACTTTCTTGAGCTTCAACAAAAGAAAGGGGAAGGTGAGTGGAACTCTGACTCTGATGGTTGAACAGGCCTTCTCAGTGGAAGGAGCCTGCTCTCTGGCCTGGATCAATTCCCCAACCCCCAGGAAGCTAAGCAGTTATGATGTACATGATATGCCAGAACTAATAACATGGCCTGGGAATGAGGAAGTACTCATTGTTCTTAGGGGATCAGATAAGGAAGAAGGACCTTGTGATTTTCTATGTAAACTGGTATACTTCTCAATAAAGCAGACTCTTTTTTTCCATCTCTTCAAAGTCCCGTCTCTTCATTTATTAGACAGCCTTTGGTCACGTAAATCTTTCCTCTCTCTCTGCCACTGACCAGCGGGGCCCCTAACAACTTGATAATACTAATAGTTGCTAAAATATATATAAATAGTGTTGATAAAACCAAAAGTACATAAAAAACAAGCAAATGAGAAAGAACCCAACCTCAGATAGTTACTATAGAATAGGGAAGATCTGAGGATAATGGAACTAAAAATGTTCCTCCTTTTTCAATGAGAAATAAGAAATGGTTTCAGGTTCAAAAAAAGATTTCCGGGAATAATTTTAAAAGACTTTACTTTAGAAATCAAGAGAGTTAGAAGAAAAATGAGAAAAATAAATAAGAAAAAATAAAAAAAATTGAAAAATAAGTCAAACAGCTTGAAATAGAGAATCAAAAACTTAAGGAGGAAGATAATTCCTTGAAAACTAAAGCTGGGGAAAAAGGAAACTAATGTCATTTTAAAACACCAAGGCATAATAAAACAATATTAAATGATTGGAAAAATAAAAGAGAACATGAAGTATCTTGTGAGAAATGCAACTAACCAGGGGAAATAAATCAAAGAGAAAACATATAATAGAAACTTGAAAATGATTAATTTAAGATTCCTGATAACAATATTTCAAGGAATTATTAAGAAAAATGACCTGAAGTTCTACAACAAGGCAAAACAGAAATAGAAAAAATACAAAGATCATCATCTGAAAGACATCTCAAGAGGAAAACATATGAATGTCATAGTCAAATTTCAAAACTCCTTGGTTATGGAGAAAATATTGGAAGCAACAAGAAATAATGCAATTTAAGTATTGTGGATCTACAAGAAGGATTCCACAAGACTCAGCAGTTACTATGTTGAAGGACCTTAGGTCTTAGAATTCTTTTTTTTTCATAAAGCAAAATATTTGGGGTCACAACCAAAAGTTGTGTACTCAGCAAAGTTAAGTATAATTCTGAATGAAAAAAAAGGACATTAACAAACTACAAAACTTTTAGGTGATCCAGAATTTAAGGAAAAATCAATATCTAACATTCAGGAGAAATATAAAGAGACATTAAGGACCAATTATAAAGGAGATAATAAGGTCAAATTGTTTACTTTTACATAAGAAAATGTTATCATCTCTTCTAAGACTTTCATTTTTATTTGGACAACTGTAAGAAAGGCTTGGGCACTGAGATGTGTATGATATGGTGAGTCAAAAAATTAAACAATGTAGGAAATGATAAAAAGGAAAAATTATCTCATACTATTGAAGCAAAAAAGGGAAAAGATATAAAAGAAGCTTGGAGGGAGGCATAGAGGGCTGAAATCTCACTCTTATTAAATGAGAATTAAAGAATGGCTTAAATAAGAAACAGCTTGTATATTAAAAAATATAAAAATCTTCTAAATTCAGAAAGAAATGAGAGTAAGGGTGGGGGGAAAAGAATAAGGGAAGGATCCTTGTAAAGATAGATAGGAAAAGAAATAGGAGGGCAAGATAGCAACTAGAAATAAAACAAAGGAGAGAGGAGGGATAAGAATAGAGTGAGAAGGCCAAAGAGGGAAAATAGGAAGGAGGGAAATATATAGCAAGTAATTATAGTTTGGAACATGGATGAATTTAATTCAACAATATGTGGCTTTCAGAAAATTACAAAATTACAAACATTAAAAAATACAGCAGTAGAATTTACTACATAAAAATAGGGGTAGTTAAAAATAGAAACAGTTAAAGCTAAAATAGATTTAATCAAAAGAGAAAAATAGGGAAGCTACACTATTTGTAGGTAATTAATAGACTGTTTAGGAAGACTGAGTCTGAGAAATAAGAAAAATTGTGAGCCAGGTTCTGGATTCATTGAGGTAGGGAAATAACCTGCCATGACATGTTTAGACAGCAGAATCCAGGATTTTGATTGCATGGTAGAGACGAATAGCATGAACCTCAAAGAGATTATTGACTAATCATGATTGGGAGAGAATCTAGATGTGGCAATGGAGAGGAAGGGGTAATTCTGCTGCCTCACTTGGACCAGTGAACTGACAGGAATGAGTGAAGGTACAAAAAATACTGAAATGCATGGTCAGGGAAGCCATCTCATTAAGGTGAACCAATTGGCAGCAATTGCTACAAGATGGAAGGAGTAAAAGAGGAAGAGATTTAGAAGGAAGGAATGTGTTATCTATGGAGCCTGCATTCTGAGGATGCAGTGGAAAATGAAGGTGATGTTAAATTGAATCTTTGGAATGGGAAAATTTAGTGGATGGGAATAAAGAATGGAGTGCTGGAACATAAGGGAAAATAATTTGGATAATGAGCTAGAGGGAAGACAAAGTCAAAGAAGTTTTGAATAGATGACCAGAGATGGATCATGGGTCTCCCACTTTGGATCAGTGTGGCTTAAAACTGGGAGGTACAATGCTAAAGGACTAACTGGGAGAGGGTGAATTGTTTGGTCAAGAGATATTCCTACAGACCATGTAGCTAGTCATGTAGGAATAATTATCAGTAGAAGAAAGAAATTTCACCAAGAGTGAAATTCTAAATCTGAATGAAGTGCTTATTAATATAGAGAAAGGGACTGAATCTAAGTTTTCATGAATATAGAGAATTTCCCTCTACCAGTGCAGATCTGCACTTTAGCTGCAACTTAAATTCTTAGATTTTGTAGGAGTACAAAAAATGTGTTAACTTATCTAGGATCCCACTGCTGTAATTGTGAGAGGTGAAATTTCTTGGCTTCAATTTGACCTCTATGTCATTCTTCTCCATTTTACAAGGGAATATATATTCTTTTTTTAATCATTTATGATGCAAACATTTCACCTCTTTAGATAAGAAAGATTCAGAAATCATTTATGTTTAAAAAGCATACTTTTAAGTGGAGTTTCCTTTATTTAAAAGTAAATCAAATATTCCATGCATTTTCACATCTTTTTTCTTCAATCCTCTAATCTTTTTATAATTCAAAGCTTTCCCACAGCAGGATTTCTTTTTTATATTTTCTTTTTGTCATACGTTATCACACAACAATGAATTGCTGAACGATAGCAGGTAGAGATATCAACTCTGTTAGATTTACATGGGCTTTTCATACAATAACCCCCAAGGTTCTTACATGACATAATGTCAAGAAAACGGTTATTCGCTGTGGAAAAAATTGAGATATGTTTCAGAATTTTTGTTTATAACCACATAGAAAAAAAAGACATTTTGGTTTTATCTGAATAACAAATTAATGGATTTATTCCTAAACAAAATATTTATTAATATAATTTTAAAAATTAATCTTTTAATAAATAAGAAAATATTGTATACTGAGAAGAATAAAGGTCTTAGAATAATGTGAATTAGATTTAATTCCAGTATACTGACTTATTTGCAGTGTTAACTTGTGAAATTTATCTCACCTCTTTGAACCTTAATCAACCTTTAATCATCTCTAAAACAGTTGTGATAATACTTACATTAATCTATCTAATAGGATTATAGTGAGAATATAAAAGGAATAGAGACTGTACCTGGGCTTTCATTAGTGTAGCACATGTCTTACTATATCTCACTCATGCTCAGTTAACTCTCCTGACTCTTTTGATCTCTAGATAGAGAACTGGACCTACAGTCAGTAAAGCTAGAGTTTAAAATCTGATCTCAAACATTTACTAGCTGTATAAAACAAGAAAAGTCTTTTAACTTTGGTATGCCTAAGTTTTCTCACCTGTAAAATGGAATTAATAGGGGCGGCTAGGTGGCGCAGTGGATAAAGCACTGGCCCTGGAGTCGGGAGTACCTGAGTTCAAATCTGGTCTCAGACACTTAATAATTAACTAGCTGTGTGGCCTTGGGCAAGCCACTTAACCCCATTTGCCTTTCAAAAAAACCCTTAAAAATGGAATTAATAAAGCATTTGTTATTACTGTTATTTGTCCCACTCTCTCTAAGAGGACCAATGACACCATAAGGGCAGTGTCTTGACTTGCATGTGACTTGAATTTAAGTGAGACAGAGCTGTGCAAAGTCATCAGTCTCATTCTCTCCTCCTAAGTCATCACAGTTCATTGGAAAACCATAAGTCAAGAAGACAAGTGATGACCCAGAATGTAGTACATTTTGGTTTTCCTAAATTAAAGATTTTCTTTGGCATCAGTTTGACTGACATAATTCCAGTGATTAATGTCATATTAATAAATGGTCATATCAAACTAACTCTACTTCATTTTTTTGAAAAAGACTAACAAAATAGCAAATGAATGAGATGCTTTAGAGAAAATTTTCCAAGATTTTCACAAAACTTTGAATATTATCTGACCAGATGACAATACCATTAAAAGGATAGAAAACTGATTAGATGGCCAGATTTCGAGTAGTTTATAATGGTGCAATATCAACATGGCAGAAGTTCTCCAGTAGAGTACCTCAGGGATCTGTAGTTAGCCCTGAACTGTTTAACATTATTTTTAATCAATGATTCAGATAAAGGAAAGGTTAATATTCTCATTAATTTTCAGGTAAAACAAAGTTGGGATGGAAAACTAATTCTTTGAATGAGTCAAATTCCCAAAATGTCTTTATAGATTGGATTGAATCTAATAAATATGGAATACCTGAAAGACCACAAGCCATCCCCAAATATAGTTAAGTTGTTTAGGAATATGAACAGTTTTCAAAAGAAATGAAAGCCACTGATAACCGTATGAAAGAATACTCTAAATCACTAATAGGAGAAATGCAAATTAAAACAAGCTTGAGGTTGTCAAAGCTGATAAAAGATGAGAATGATCAATGTTGGAGGTGTTTTAAGAAAGCAGTCATACTACTGCATTATTAATGAAGGGGTGGCTAAACAAATTATGATACATGAATGCAAGGGAATATTAGAATAGATATTACTATGCTATAAGAAAGGACAAACATGATGAATACAATGAGGAAATGGAAAGAGAATTTGATTGAGTGAAGTAATAGAAAGGATTACAGTGATTTAAATGGAAAGACAAACACAAAACAATTGAGAAAGTTGAAAATTAAAAAGAAAAGCCTGAATCCAAAGAAGAGACACTGAAAGAGCCTCCTATTATCATTTTGCAGACATTGGAGGTTCATAGGGTATAGTGCATTGCAAATATTTTTAGATTTGAGGAAGTGTATATATATATATATATATATATCAGTTTTTTTATTATTTCTTTCTGTATTTCTCCATTTCCTTTTTTTCTTTTTGTTTTCTTTTCATTTTTTTTGCAAGGCAGTGGGGTTAAGTGGCATATACAAGTTCACACAGCTAGGTAATATTTTTTAAGTATCTGAGGTCAAATTTGAACTCAGGTCCTCCTGATTCTGAGGTCAGTGCCCTATCCACTGCACCACCTAACTGTCCTCACTGTTTCTTTGAAAAAATAATCTTTGTCATATGGGAAGTAAGAGGAAGAGTGACACAGGAAAACATTTAAGGGATATAAAAACAAAATACATCAATAAGCATTTATTACTAATTCAAAAATAAAAATATAAAACACAATTTGGTTTACTGCCAAGTTTTACACATGCTTACAAAAATAAGCTTTACAATTATATGGTAATAGAGATATCACTAGATAGCAATTGCTTTGAAAAATACCTTGGAGTCTCAGTAGGACTGAGCTCAGTAGGAGTCAGCAGTGTAATATGTCAGCCAAAACATCAAATGTGATTTTGGGGTTCATGGGGTGAATAGGCTTTCAGGAATGGAGTTAGAATATTTTGCCAGCTTGTTTAATATGATTAAGTGCCTACTATATGCCAGGCTTTATACTATAGGCTGGAGGGAGTATTTTAGGGGCACATGATAACTGTTTTCAAGTATTTGAAGGATTGTCAAATGGAGGTAGAATTATACTTTTTATGTTTGCTCCTAGAAGGCAGAATGAGACCAATGGGCAGATGTTACAAGGAGGACAATTTCATCTCAATGTCAAGAAACCTTAAAAATGAGAGCTGTGATGGCTTCTTTCTCCTTGGAGGGTTTCAATTAGCACTGAACAACAAATGCTGGCTACATTTTGGTGGAAACTCCTTTTGTGTATCAGCTGTGTTTGATGGCTATTGGAGTCCCTGTCAATACAAAAAATTCTTTGATTCTATGTCATTTTTAGTGTCAACAGGAAGGTGGACATCATGATTATGCAATATTTACACCCAAAAATGTCAGCATTAATTGTAACCAATTTCTAGCTCTTTAAAATACTAGAAGAAAGTGGCAAATTAGAACTGTAATCCAAGACCTATACACTGACTTTTGTAATACAATATGGATTATTGAGAATGTCTTAGGAACACTGAATCTTCAAACTTGGAAGTGGATACTGAGAAATTTAATTTTGTAATTCAGAATTTTTGTAATTCAGGAATTATTGAGGCAGAACCTGGACCTGAGATATGTTCATCCTCATCATATGAGTGGAATGTGGTATAACTTCAGTGTCCTTGGAAAGTTGCAGAAATAATCTAGAATGATGATTCTCTTATTTAGGATGGAAAACCTCAGTTAGCTACTAAGAGAATTACTGGTCAATAACACCATCACAGGCTCCCGCAGCCTGTGTGCATAACCCTCACTATTGGTATGGAAGGAGAATGGAAAATAAAAATGGATAGAGATCACTAAAGTTTGAACAACAGAGAAAAAGTAGGACAATACACCATGAAATAAAACATGTTGGATATATTCTACCACTACCTCTCCTAACTTCTCATGTGATTGAAGAGTTCTTTTAAATATATAAAAATCTTGGCAGTTTAGGTGGTACAGTGGGTAGAGCACTGGCCCTGGAGTCAGGAGTACCTGAGTTCAAATCCAGCCTTAGATACTTAATAATTACCTGGGTGTCTGGCCTTGGCCAAGTCATTTAACCCCATTTTCTTGTGAAAATCTAGGGAAAAAAACCCCAAAACAAATAACAAATATATATATACACACACAAATCTCCAAATCTCTCAAGGCTGCACAGTCCCCATTCTCCCCAAACCTTCCTTCTTTTAGAATAAATATAGCATTTGTCCACTTATATATTATCTTGTCTCTTAATGAACTCTTTAGGCTATATGAATAACAACTTCTCCCCCAAACTTCCTTAGGTCCCAGTCTTAATCCCAGGACTAAAAGAACTGCCATCAGGGAACTGATGAAGGCTTAGATTGAGCCCATCCCCCAATATGATATTCAGCTTATACCTTACCTGTGCCAGTAGAGAAGAAGATCACTATGATCACCATAAACATCAGATAGATGATCCTCATGGTGACTGGTTGAATGAAACCTATTAAGAAGTGTGAAATCAAATCAATGTTGGGCCAGTTTTAACTTACCTTGCCTGCAGCTCCTACACACTTGCAGTTGACAGAAGAAAGTTTCTCAAGGTCCTGGAGTGCCCCTCTATTTATATAGCTAGAAGATTACTCAACAAGGGACAATGAGGTGTCAAAAGGAAGCATTGCTGTACATATTTAAATTCTAAACAATGACACATATGTAACCAAAAAAGATTCCAAGTTGTGTGGGACTCCTTACCTTTCCTCTGACCTGAAGTGGATTGGGATAGGGAGGGCCTAGTTGAATATTTTGGTTCAAGAGACTTCTGTCACTGGCAACTTCTTCAGGCAGGGAAGGCTCTGAGTCAGATTTTACCCTGCAGGGATTAGGAAATTTCTCAAACCTGTGTCCATAGAGAGAGCAGGGAGAATCCCATCCACCCACAAGACTGGAGGTCAAATACTTTGAAAATAAATTCATAATATCTTTCATTAAAGAGGTGAATTACACAAGTTTTCACTAAAGAGGAATGAGTAAAGAAGAAATGAATTGCAAAGAGAGAAAAAAGTTTTGAGAGAGGGTTTGGCATATACAGGTAATAGTACTTGCTATTAGAATGAGCAAACCCTTTTCAAGGGCAAGTGGATGAAATACTTTCTGAAGAGCTGAAAATGTCTATTTGGTCTAAGATATTATGGTTTAAGTAATTACTAGGAGAAAGTTACAGGTATCTCTTTTCCAAGGACAATAAAGTCTTTGTACCATAGTGGTTGAGACTATCAGTTTTAGAATGACCTCAAAGAATTTATATTATTTTATTTCTCCTTGAAAGGTAAGTAATGATACATTCTCTACTAAGAAGTTAGTAGAGTGGATAAAGATAATTTTCATGTTTCCTTCAGGTTAGGTCTAAGATAGTCTTCTTTGGTCTTTTTTTATTCTCTTCTGAATGAACCAGATCTGGATTCTATATTAAGAAACACTAATGAGATTCTGAGAAGGTGACAGAGTGGATCAGAAAATTCCAAGTTCTCCAGATTTCTTCTACAAACAAGGCAAAATAAACTTCAGAGAGAAAATAGAGCAATAAAAATAAACAAGAATTGGGGCAGAACAGTGGTCTTCCTGGGACAATTAGTGAATGTACAAAGAAAGATCCCAGGATGAAGATTCATTCAGAATAGAGTAGAAACACTTCTATGTAGATCTGCTACAGCAGGAAGAGGGGGAGCCCTAGGGGCAGTTAGATTGGGAAGTAGCCTCAACCTCCACAGGAATTTTCTCCTCCTAGACATTGAGGGGAGTCATGCTTCTGAACAGGGGAAGAGAGAAGGAAAACTCTGCTGACAAGGGAAACCTGGTCCAACTATGCTGCCAAGACACAATTCTGGTTGAAAAGGAACCAGTACATGAGTGAAGAAGCAATACACTATGTCAGTCATAGTAATCAATATCATTTTAAACAATTTAATATAAGTAGACAGCATAAGGTTGGAATATTATTGTGATGTAGGAAATGATGAGCTGGTGGATTTAGGAAAATATGTCAAGACTAGGACTTTTTAATAAAGAAGCAATCCATCTTCAGAGAAACAGAAGATAAGTGGAAAAAATCATAATATCTTACATAAATGTATATGAATGTATATGTGCATATGATTATAAATATCTATGTATGTATAAGTGTATATACATCATATGTATGTATCCATGTATATATGTGGAAATTTCTGTGTACATGTATGAGTGTATAGTTGTGCTTAATTGTAGCCTTCTGTGGTAGGGGTGTGGATGTGGGGAAGAAGAAGGGAGGAAAATAAAGTAAAAAGTGTATAACAAAGAACAAAAGAAACCTACAAGGAACAAAAGAGGAGATTAACACTTGTGAACATACTTCTTATATAGATTTTTCTTGAAATGGAGATTTATATCGAACCTTTCCTTATGTTCTGCTGTGTATAAGGCGATGTGTTTTCTTTTTTCTTATTTTGTATTTAAGTTTAAAATAAAATTTAAAATTAAAAAACCTACCACTAAATATTCACAAAATAAGCTGTAGAATTTTTGAAATCCCTCCTCAGGCTATTTTCTCATATTCTATCAATATTAATACCCTTGTCCAGATTTCAGTTCTTTCCTTTTTTCATCTTTATTTTCAAGGAGATAGATAAATTTTCAACCTGCCAAAACTCAAAAAACTTGAATACCCATGCAAAGGGCATTGAATCAATGCCATTAAACAAGTGACTATGGGAACTTGGTTTTGTTTAGTTAAGAAAAAAAAGACAAAAGGGTAACATCTATCTCCACTATTAAGAAGACTGTAATATGAATGATGAGACTTGTTGCTTTTGGTCATTGTAAACAGAAACAAGCAGCAGGGAGTGAAAAGTTAAATTTAGGCTTGGTGTCAGGAAAAAAAAAAACTTCCTCAAAATAATTGTTGACCAGAAGTGAAATAGCCTTAGGAGGTGTTGTGTTCCTTTTCACTGGTGATCTTCACGCTGAAGTTGGATACCATTTGTCCTGCTTGATGAACATTAAATTCTTTTCATTTATGGGTTAGATCAGATATCTGTAGAGATCTATTCCCCCTCTTGAAGTCTGAACATGCTCTTATTCTATAACTGAGCATTTCTTTATCCCACAGACAAAGGAATGGAATCACAGGAAGTATGGTCAAGAGTTTTTACTCCTTCCAAAATAGGAAGATTCTGCACTGCCTCTTTTGGTCCTTCCCAAAAAGTTTTTGGCACATTTTCCTGAGACTGGAGAGATCTATTTTATGGAACCTGTAAAACATTTTATGTGTGTGAGGGATCAGAATCTGGAAAAAAGATTTTACAACTTTGTACTTAACAAGTTTGGGAGATCATGGTTTCTTTTTCTTTTATTTAATTAATTATTTACTGTTCTTTGCAAAGCTGGTTTTTCAACAATCTGTTTTTGTATGATTTTGAGTTTCACATTCTTATCCCTCCCTCTCTTCTCTCCCACTCCCCCCAAGAGAGAGTTGTCTAATAAAGGTTATACATATTTAACTATGTTATACATATTTTTATATTAATAATGTTGTTAAAGAAGATTCAGAAAAAAGAAAAAACATACATGAGAGTAAAAAAAAGCAAAAAAACCTTTAAAAATAGTAAGTTTGTGTCTACATTAGAATTCCTTCTCTGGATGGAGATGGTATTTTCCATTACAATTCCTTTCAAATTATCTTTCATTATTGTACTGCTGAGATGAATAAGTCCAACATAGTTGATCATCAAATACTGTTGTTAATGTTATTGCAATGTTTTTCTGGTTCTTATTCACTCAATATCAGTACATGCAAGGCTTTCTAGGCTTCTCTGAAGTCTCATGCCCTCATGATTTCTTATTGAACAATAGTACTCCATCATATTTACATACCACAATTTGTTCAGCCATTTTCCAATTGATGGATATCCCCTAAATTTTCAATTCTTTGGCACTATGAAAAAAGAGCTTCTATAAATATTTCTGTACATGTGAGGTTTTTACCCTTTCTTGAAATTTCTTTAGGATACGTACCAAGAAGTGGAATTGCTGCATCAAAGGACATGCAGTTTTATTGCCCTCAGGGCATAGATCCAAATTGCTCTCAAGAAATGTTGGATCAGAGAGAAGGATCCGTGGAATTTAGATGCAGACCAAACTTACTACCTTCAATTTTAAAAGTTGTCTTATGTATTATGTATTTTTCTCATTATTGTTTTTCTCTGTTTTGATTTTATTCTTTTTCCCATGTTCAATATTGATCAATGTTTAGCATGCTTATAAATATAGATTGATTTCTGTCAGAGGGATGGGGATGGAAAGGAGGGAGTAAGAAAAATGTAAAACTCAAAACCTTGCAAAAATGATTGTTGAAAGCTACTCTTCCATGTAGTTGTAAAAATAATAAATAAAATATTTAATTTAAAGAAAAAGAAACACTGGATCAATTTACAGCTTCAGTAACAATGCATTAGCATCCCAGTTTTCCCATGTTCACTTCAATATTGATCATTTTATTTTTTTTTGTCATATTAGTCAATTTAATAGGTGTGAGGTTATATCTCAGAGAAGTTTTTTTTGTAGGTTTTTTGCAAGGCAGTGGGGTTAAGTGGCTTGCCCAAGGCCACAGAACTAGATAATTATTAAGTGTCTGAGGCTGGATTTGAAATCAGGTACTTCTGACTCCAGGGCCAGTGCTCTATCCAGTGCGCCACCTAGCCTCCCCCCTCTCAGAGTAGTTTTAATTTGCTTAATTTGTACTTAACAAGTACTTAATTTGCTTTAATTTCACTAATCTATCATGATTTGGAGCTTTTTCAAAGACTATAGATAATTTTAATTTCTTCATCTGAGAGATAGCTGTATCTTTTGACCATTTATCAAAAGGGGAATGACTTGTATTTGAATTTTGTTACTGTTTTTTTCCAGCTCAATAAAGTAATTTTTTAGTAGTTTGCTTGATATAGTACTGAAAAAGTATTTTAATTTAGTTAGAATTGTCATTTCTATTATAATATCTCTACCTAACAATGAGAAATTGGCATCTGTCTAAAGAATTAAATCTGATTTTATGTGTGTGAAGTGTTTTGTAACTATTTGCATATAGTTTATGTGTTTGTCTTCCACAGACTCCTAGGTATTTTATGTTGCCTATAGTTATGTTAAATGGAATTTCTCTTTCTATTCTTGATACTCTATTTTGTTGATAATACATAGAAATGTAGTTTCTGTGTTTGTTTTATATTCTGTAGTTTTTTGATTTTTAATTTCCTAGGATTTCTTAAACAAACACCATATAATCTGCAAAGAGTAAGAGTTGTTTTTTCTCATTGTCTATTCTAATTCCTTCAATTTCTTTTTATTCACTTTTTTGCTAAAGTTAACATTTCTTTTTTATTTTTGTTCATTTTAAAAATATTTTATTTGTTTTTCAAACTCCATGCAACAGTAGTTTTTACCAATCTTCTTTTTGCAAAGTTTTGAGTTTTAGAATTTTTCTCTCTCCCATCCTCCCTTCCCCCCATCCTTCTGACAGAAAACAATATGATATAGGCTCTGTATTTATAACCATGCTAAACATAGACTGATATTGAACATGTTGTGAGAGAGATTGAAGTGGAAGAAAGAAAATTTTAGAGAAAAAAGATATAATACATAAGACAACTTTTAAAAATTGAAGGCAATAAGCTTTGGTCTTCATTTGAACTCTGCAGTTCCTTCTCTGGATATGCATTGAATTTTCTATCACAAGTTAAAGCTTATATTTCTAATACAATATTGAATACTAGTGGTGATAATAGTCATCCTTATTTTTCCCCTCATTTTATTGGGAATGTTTCTAGCTTCTCAGCATTACATATAATGTTTACTGATGGTTTTTATAGAGATACTAGTTATCATTTTAAGGAAAATTCCATTTATTCCTATACTCTTTAGTGTTTTTCATTGTAATGGGAACTGAATTTTGTCAAAAGATTTTTCAGTTTCTACTGAAATAATCATATGATGATAATTTCCCCACTATTGTACCAAATCTTCATTCCTGGTATAAGTCTTACATATCCAGAGTATCTTATTGATAACTTACTATAATATCTTTGATGATATTTTATTTAAATATTTTGCACCTATATTAGTGAGGGAAATTGGTTAAGTTTAGGCTTCTGGTTTAGGTAACAGAGCCATATTGGTGTCATGGAAGGAATTTGGCAGAATTTATTCTCAACTTTTTTTTTTTTTTAGTTTTTTTGCAAGACAATGGGGTTAAGTGTTTGCCAAGGTCACACAGCTAGGCCTGATTTGAACTCAGATACTTCTGACTCCAGGACCAGGACTCTATCCACTGTGCCACCTAGCCACCCCATATTCTCATCTAATTTTTCAAATAGATATATAGAGAATTGAAATTAATTGTTCTTTAAATGTTTGGTAGAATTCACATGTAAATCCATCTGGCCTAGGAGATTTTTCTTAGGCAATTCATTGATGGATTTTTCAATTTTCTTTTCCTGAAATGAGGTTATTTATTTTTGTTTCCTCATCTGTTAATCTGGACAATTTATATTTTTTAAAATATTCATCCATTGACATACAGTTGTCTAAAAAAATTCTGTATTATTATTTTAATTTCCTCCTCGTTGGTAGCAAATTTGCTTTTTTCATTTTTGATGTTAGTAATTTAGTTTTCTTCTTTCTTTTTTTATAATCAACTCAGCCAAAGGTTTATCTAGTTTATTGTTTTTTCATAAAACCAACTATTAGTTTATTTATTAGTTCAATAATTTTCTTACTTTTGATTTTATTAATTCTCTTTTGATTTTCAGAATTTATAATTTGTTATTTACTTAGGGATTTTAAATTTCTTCTTGTTCTAGGGTTTTTTAGTTGTATGCCCAATTCATTGATCTTCTCTTTTTCTATTTTATTTATTTAGGCATTTAGAGATAAAATTTCACCTAAAAAGTTCTTTGGCTGTATCTCAAATGTTTTGGTATGATGTCACATTATTGTCATTGTCGAACAAAAATATTAATTATTTCTATGATTTGTTGTTTGATCTATTCATTCTTTAAAATTAGATTATTTAGTTTCCAATTAATTATCTCTCTTTGACCCTTCATTATACATGATTTTTATTGCATCGTGATCTGAAAATGCCTTTCTGCATTTGACTATGAGGTTTTTGTTCCCTAATTCATGGCCAATTTTTGTGTAGCTGACATGTAACACTGAAAAAAGGATATATTTCTTTCTATTCCCATTCACTTTTCTCCAGAGAAAACTTTTCTAAAATTCAATTTACTTCCTTAACTTCCTTTTTTGCCATGCATATCTAGAAAAAGAAACTGTGGATTCTGAATACAGAGCAAAGCATATTATTTTCACTTTTTGACACTTCCTATATGTTTTTCTTTCTTTTTCATGTTTTCCTGCTTAGTACTAATTTGTGTTTTTCCCTGATTAATAAGGAGAGAATGCAGGAAAACTGAGATCCTAATTCAATCATTTTGGGGTTTTTTTAGTTAGTTTTTTTTTGGCAAGACAAATAGGGTTAAGTGCTTTGTCCAAGGCCACACAGCTAGGTAATTATTAAGTGTCTGAGGTCGTATTTGAACTCAGGTCCTCCTGACTCCAGGGTTGGTGCTCTATTCACTGTGCCACCTAGCAGTGCCTAATTCAATCATTTTGTAAAGCAATTTGGAATCATATCCAAAGGGATATAAGGTCTTGCATAATTTTTTTCCTGATAATACTATTGTCAGATCTGTAACTCAAAGAAAGTAAAATTAAAAATAAACAGACCTGGAGGTTCAAAAATACTGATAGTAGGATTTTCCACCTTGGTAAGAAAAAATTGGAAATTGAGGGAATGCACATCAGTTGAAGAATATCTGAACAAATAGATTTTATGATTGTAATAGAATACCATCATGTTATAAGAAGTAACAAACAAAATGCTCTCAGAATGTCCTGGAAAGATTTATATGTACAGAATCAAAATGGAATGAGTGGAATCAGGAGTTCATAGTATACAGTAGCAACTATATTGTGCTATGACTAACTGTGAATGGCAGCAATTCTCAATAATACAATTATCCAAGGCAGTTTTAAAGGATTTATGATAAAAATATATTTCATTTCAAAAGAATTTATGGCATCAGAATGCATATTGACACATCCTTTTTTAAACTTATATTTTTCCTTTTTTCTGAGGTGAAGTATATGTATTCTTTTCAATGTGGCTGACATAGAAATTTAACTTTTTGCATAATTCCACATATATGTGCTTTTTCAATGAAGGCTCAGGAGAAGAACAGAGGGAGGAGTGAATTTGAACCTCAAAATTAAAAAAACTTAGTTTAAAAAGTTGGTTTTATATATAATTGAGGAAAAATAAAATGTTAAATAATTAAAATACAACATTCATTCCTGTTAGAAAGCAGTAGAAAACAAAACCAAATCAAACAAAACAAAGCAGAAATACTTAGATCAATTTTCACCTCATGCAGGTGATGTTTTATTCTTTCTCTTCACAAATCTGCTCCCTCCCTAGAGCCTTCCCTCTGAATAGTCTTACACTTCCACTTGCACTTATCTAGTATATGGGTCATTATTATTATTATTAATATTATTATTATCATCATCTTTTCCTCCTTATTCAAACGTGAAGTCCATGAAGATAGAAGCTGGTTTTTGCCTTTATACTTTTCAAGCTTTGTTTTGGACTTGAGTTCAACTCAAACACAAACTATGTGAAACAAAGCAATAACTTAACCTCTTCTTGTCTCAATTTCCTTATCTATAAAATGAGGATAACAATAGTATTTACTCCCCCTAATTACTTATCAGTAGTTGATTTAATGTAAAGATCACATGTGATAATGTTTGTATAGTACTTGACTTGTTGCATGACCCAAGATAAGAGTTATGTAAATGTAACTATTCAAATTTCATATTCACCTTGCACTGTCTATGTTGACAATAGCAACTAGTGATTTCTTGCTTATATGTTGATTCTAGTTGCAGGACTTCCAATTCATTTCCTGTTTTTCTTGTCTCCCAATGAAACTGTGTTAACCCAGTAAAGGGCAGTAGCAATCAAAATCTAGATTTTCTTTATTTAGCTAGCAGGCTAATGAAGGTAATTTATCTATGACCTTTTTGCACATAAACACTCATAATATTTTTAAAGAAAAATTTTGGAGCCAAGATGGTGACACTAAGCAAGGAAACAACCAGAACACTTTTTCTGAAGTAACTTTAAATGAAGCCTTTAAGCAGATACTAAATCAATAGAATCACAGAAAAATAGTGAAGCAAATTTTCAACTCAAGATATCTTGGAGGAACTTTAGCAAAGTTCTGTCTCATGTGATAAAAGGTGAGGACAGCCCAGATAAGTGGAAAAACTGGGAATCCAGTAGGTAGCTCTTAGCCACAGCATAGCTCAGGTCCCAGTTCAGAGGCAATCAGTACAGCTGTGAAGGTTGCACCCAAACCCTGGAAGATAAAGTTCAACCTTTTTAACCCATCTACAATGAAATGGGGGGTGGGTGGGAAAGGAGGGAAAAAATGGGAAGACATAACTGATAAAAAGAGGGGAAAAGTAAAGGGAAAGAAAAAGGAAAAAATAAAAGGAAATAAATAAAGGAAAAGGGAGAAGAAAAAGGAAGTTTTAATAGAAGGGAGGACTGATTGAGAAGGGGGGACAATCAGAAGCAAAATGTTAATGATGAGGGATAAGGGGAAATGAGAAATAAAAGTATAAATAAAGGAAGAAAGGATGGAGGGAGATACAGTTAGTAATCATAACTGTGAATGTGAATGAGATGAACTCTACCATAAAATACAAGTGGATAGCAGAGTGGATTAAAAATATACTCCTACGATATATGGCTTAGAAGACACACATTTCAAGCATAGGGTTAGGTCTAAAACTAGATTAGAACATATGTTTAAAGTGAAGTAAAGAAAGCAGGTATAGATATCTTTAACTCATAAAAAGCAAGAGCAAAAATAAATCAAATTAAAAAGGATAAGGAAGGAAAATATATATTTTTAAAAGGAACCATAGGCAATGAAGTAATATCAAAATGAAACATAAATACAACAGATGGTATGGCATTGAAGTTCCTTTTTTTAAAAAATACTTTCTTTATTTAAGGCAATAGGGTTAAGTGACTTGTCCAGGTCACACTGCTAGGCAATTATTAAGTGTCTGAGGTCAAATTTGAACTCAAGTCCTCCTGACTCCAGGGCCAGTGCTATGTCGACTGCATCACCCCTGGCATTGAAATTCTTAAAGGGGAAGCTAAATGAATTACAGAAAGACACCTCCCTCTCTCAGAATTAGATAAATCTAACCCTAAAATAAATAAGAAGGAAGTTAATGAGGTGAATAGAAATTTAGAAAAGTTAGATATTACAGACTTCTAGAGAAAACTGAATAGGGATTGATAAAAATGTACCTTCTTTTCAGTACGTGGCACCTGTACAAAAACTGACCATGTATTTGGGCATAAAAGCCACACAATCAAATGAAGAAAGGCAGAAATATTAAAGGCATCCTTTTCAGATCACAATTCAATAGAAAGTACATGTAATAAAATGCCAGTGAAAGATAAGCTAAAAATTAATTGGAAGCTACAACCTAATATTAAAGAATGAATGGATCAAACAACAAATCAAAAGAAATAATCAACAATTTCAATCCAGACAATGACAATGATAGGACATCATATCAAAACATATGGAATGCAGTCAAAGCCATTATTAGAGGAAATTTTATGTTCCCTAAGTGCTTATATGAATAAAATAAAGAGATCAATGAACAGTGTCTACAACTAAAGAAGCTAGAAAAAGAACAAATTAAACATCCCCAAGAAAATACCAAGTTAGAAAATTTAAAAATCAAAGGAGAAATTAATGAAATTGAAAGTAAAAAAACCTATTGAACTAATAAATAAAATTAAGTGAACCAAAATACTGGTATCAGAAATGCAAAGGGTGAACTCACCACCAGTGAAGAGGTAATTAAAGGGGAAAATTCAGAACTCTTTTGCCCAACTTTTTGCCAACAAATTTGAGAATATAAGTGAAGTTGGAGACTATTTACAAAAATTTAAATTACCCAGATTAGCAGAAGAGAAAATAAAATGCTTATGAAACACCATATCCCCAAAAAGAAATTGAACAAGTCATCAATGAATTTCCTAAGAAAAAAATCTCCTTGGGCTTATGAATTTGCTAATGAATTCTAGCAAGCATTTAAAGAATAATTAATTTTCCAATTGTATATAAACTGTTTGAAAAAAAATGGGTGGAGTTCTGTCAAATTTCTTTTACAAAACCAAGATAACACTGATACTTTAACCAGGAAAACATCAAAACAGACAAAGAATATTATAAAACAACTCTGTAATCAATATTGATGCAAAATTTTTAAATAAATATTAGTAGGGATCACAGCAAGTTATTACTAGGAAAATACACTATGATCAGAAAGCATTTATACCAGGAATGGTTCAGTATTAGGAAAACAATCAGCATATTTAACCATATCAACAAAAAATCAACAGAAATCATATGATATTGAAATAAATGCTGAAAAACCCTTTCACAAAATGCTTCACCTGTTCTTATTAAAAACATGAGAGTGCCTATGAATAAATGGATTATAATGATATGAAGTATCTAGCTAAAAGATCAGCAAGCACTATATGTAATGGGGATGAACTGGAAGCATTTACAATAAGATCAGGTGTGAAACAAGGATGCCCACTAATGCCACTAATATTAAATATTGTATAAGAAATATTAGCTTTAGCAATGAAAGAAGAAAAAGAAATTGAAGGAAGTGGAATAGGCAGTGAGGAAATAAAACTCTCACTCTTTGCAGATAATATGATGGAATACTTAAAGAATTCTAGATAATCAACTTAGAAAGTACTTGAAACAATTAATAACTTTAGCAAAGTAGGATAGGAAATAAATCTTCATAAATCATCATCATTTCTATATATGACCAACATAGCCTAATAGCAAGAGACTATAAGAGAAACTCCATTTAAAGTAACTGCAAAGATGGTGGTGGGAAGTTAGAATGCTCCTGGAGCACAGGATGAACAGGTTGAAACCTCTACACAGACATTAAAGTTACAGATCCCACCAAAATAAAAAATAGAGTAAAACAAATTTTCAATTGTAGACATAATGGAGGACCTTCATTGAAGGTCAGTCTCTTTGGGGAAAAGATGTGATAGATCCCAGCTAGGTGAGAGAGTGGGAAAACACAGCTCAGATCCTGGAATCTAGACTGCAATCAAGGTCCTACCAGTTTGACAGCAGCCCAGGTTCTGGCTCAGCTAGATGGTGGATCATCAGGGAAGGTCCCCACCCCAGACAAAATCAGTCCTTAGAACACTATGGTAAAAGGCAGGTCTGGGTAGGGAGCAAACCACTATGTAGGAAAAGTTTGGATATAAATGGGAAAAAAGACTTCAGCGGGGCAAATCATGGGTAGTATAGGCAACACCTTGAAAAGTGATAAACCAAGGGCCAGATTTGAGCCCCAGCACAAAAAGCTCAAGACTATACTCCTATACTCAGGAACAGAGATCAACTATCAAAATGAACAAAAGACCAAAAAATGAATGTTAACCCTAGAGAGCTACTATTCATATGGAAATGATAAAACTGCTATCTCAGAAGAAGAAAGCAGTCACAAAAAAGTGACATAGGAAGTCTCAAAGGAATTTGTGCATTGAACTCAAATTCAAAACCTCATGAAAGAACATTAAAATATTTTAAAAACGAAAGAAGAGAAGAAGAAGAAGTAAGAGTAAACATAATCAACTGGAAAAAAAGAATGTGAAAAAATTGAAACTGACCAGCTGGAAAGGGGAATACAATTCCTCAAAAGGTAAAATTAACTAAAAAAGGAAACAAAAACTATCTGAAGAAAATGAAATTGGAAAATTAGAATTGGAAAAATAGAAACTAATGATCATTAAATAAAATCAAAAGGCTGAAAAAGTTGAAGAAAACATGAAGTACCTTTTAGGAAAAACAAATGGCCTAGAAAATAGTTCCAGAAGAGATAATTTTCAAATTATTGGTCTACCTAAATACCTAAATCAGAAAAATAGCCTGTAAAACATCAGGAAATTATCATGGAAAAATTTCCTAATATACTAGATAAAGAAGACAAAATACACAGAAAATACACCTTGAAAAATACAAAGCAAAACCTCCAGAAAAAAAGTTTCAGATTAAAATTCCAAGGACTATCATAGCCAAATTTCAGAATTATTGCAAGCAGCCAAAAAGAAGCAAGTTAAATACAAAGGAACCAGTTTCAACATTAGAGAATCAGAGGACCTGGAATATGATATTCCAAGGCAAAGTACCTTGGATTACAACCAAGAATTAACCACCCTGCAAAACTCAGCATATTCTGTCAGGGGAAAAAGATGGATTTTCAGTGAAATAGAGGAGTTTCAAAATTTTCTAATAAAATGACCAGAACTGAACAGAAAATTTGATCTTCAAATACAAGACTCAAGAGATGCATGCAAAGGTAAACAGAAGTGTGTGTATGGGGGGAAATGCTTGTCAAGAACATTAAATTGTATACATCCCTACAAGGGAAGATAACACTTGTAACTCAAGAGAATTGTATTTCTCTTAGGATAGATTAAGGATTGATTATGGTTGAAGAGACCATACTCAGAGGCTATGGTTATAAATGAGTCATGAAACATTGCTAAATATGAGGGTGGTATTTACTCTAGATTCAGGGAGAGTACTTAGAGGCTCTATACATAATTAAATCATGAAGTTACCTTACTTTACTAGATACTTTAGTTAAGAAAAGTTGTAGCACAATAGGGATAGAGAGAATAGGAGTGCACTTAGAAGGCTTGGCCATAAATAGATCAGAAAGTGATAATGTTTTAGGATTACAGTACTATGGTTGGAGTGCTTAAAGAGTGTACTCAATCCCGTGGTTGGGGAGGGTTGATGGCTATGGTGTTTGTACTATAGAGACAAAGGGATTGGACATGAAAAGAACATGAAGTAATTTTGCTTTGTTTTATGCTTTGACTACAGTTGAAGGAAGTAGGCTAGGTGGGAGGTGAGAAGGATATACACTCCATGACAATTTGATTTTGTATGATTTTTGGCTCATCAGGATTGTGTGTTCATGGAGGAAACTTGAAAGGAGGGGGCTGTATAAATCAATTATAATTTGATGTGATTTATGATTCTTGAGAAGTGTATTTCTAAGGGAACAGAAAAGGGGAGTGTACTTGATGACTTTGAGGCAATGCTACTTATTAATCAATCAGCTTTTAAGAATGATGCTTCTATCAGGAGAGATAAAAGGAATCTACTTTGGCAAAGGGGTTGTAGATCTTAAAAACCATGTACCTTGGTGTGGAGGAACTAATCTTTCAGTATAGGAAACAAAACAATGAAATTGTGAATTTGGACGAATGGCTGACTAAAGTAGGGAATGGAACTGAACCTGTGTTTTAATTAGTCATGGGAACTTCCAGGTGATAAAACTCTCTCTGGAATATAGAAAAGATGGTAACTTTTCTGTGGTCCCACTGATGTGCATGTCAGAAGTGAAACCTGAACCCAGGTCTTTTTGGCTGGAATATAGCCTCTATATCCACTATGTCTCCCCCCCCTTTTTTTTTTTACAAAGGAGAATATAACTTCTAGATTGTGGTTTGAGAAACCAACATATAAACTCTTGATTAAGACCTGGGAATCATTTCTGCCTTAGAGAGTATATTTTATAATGAAGTTTCCTTTAGATAAAAACTGATAACAACAAATATTCCAAGCATTTCAACTTTTCCCATCTTCTATCCTTTTACTCTCCCAAATTCCAAAACCTTCCCACACCAGTTTCATTTTCATTTGTTCTTTATAATTTATACAGCAAGTGTATTTCTTACAAGGCAGATGCCAAAATGAATCCTGAGATTTTTGCAGGTTGTAAATGAATATCAGCCTCCATTTCTTAGAGATGTGTCAGCAGCAATTATGTAGCCATATCCTGAGGAAAGGATAAAACATATTTTAGAACCTTTTTTTTATAGCTGCATAAAAGAAATGTTCTGTTGTAATCTGCATCATACTTTAGAGGGTTTAGCCTTATACATAATGTTAATTTGATTTATTAAAATTAATCTTTAAATTACTGAAATGATTTGGTATAAAAGAAAAGAACTCATATTTTGAAAATAAGGAGAACTGTATGTTTTCCAGCATGCTAACTTATTAGCAATGTTACTTTGTGAAGTTTATCTCACCTCTTTAAACTTTTGGCTTTCATTATACTCACATTAACTTACCTTACATGATTGTAATGAGAATGAAATAGGAATAAAGACTGTATCCGGGCTTTAATGTAGCATATATCTTACCATGTCTCACTCCTATTCAGTAAATTTCCCTGGCTCCTATTGCCTCTAGAGAGATGGACTTACAGTCAGGAACGACAAAGTTCAAATCAGGCCTCAAATATTTACTTACTAGTTGTGTGATATAGGGTAAATCACTTAACCTTGATTTACCTTAGTTTCTCAACTGTAAAAATGGCATTTACAAAGGAGTAATAAATTTGAAATCTTCAAGCAAGATTAATACTAGTGATTACTGTTAGATATAAAAACAGCTTCATATAGATTCCTTGTTAATAGTACTAAAAGGAACTAGACTCTTCACCTCTAAAGATAGATTTTACACAGATGATAGAAAACCGGTAGACTTGGATCAAAGAGGAATCTTAGCAATCTCCTTTTCACTGTTTTTTTTTGGCAAGGAAATGGGGTTAAGTGGCTTGCCCAAGGCCACACAGCTTTCTTTTCACTGTGTTAAAAAAAGAAACAGGCACACAGTGAAAAGGGGCATTACTCAGGGTCATATAGGTATTGTGATGACAAAAAAGGGAAGTATTCTTACAATGATATAATTTGGTGTTCTTCCACAAGCCGCCACTAGTGGTAAGGAAAACAAAAAGAAAACAAAAACATGGATTATGGAGACATTAGAACTAGAGCAAAATAGTTCCAGATTATTACTTTAAGTTCATGTTCTTTAATGATTTATTTACATTTTTCATCTTTGATACTAGAAATTTGTCTTTTTTAAATTAAATTTTGCTAAGGTTTTTGTATTTTTATTAGTTTTTCATAAAATAAGATTTTAGTTTCATTTATTAGTTAAATAATCTTTTAATTTTAGTAAGCTCTTCTTTGATTCTTCTAAACTGTTATTTAATTGGGAATTTTTAATTTGTTCTCCTTGCTTTTTTTGTGATTATCTATTTGTTTATCTATCTATCTATCTATCTATCTATCTATCTATTCTTATTTTGTACAAATAATGTCTTTTTATACATTACTAAAATATTCTTGTTTAAGAGTAAACACAATAACCCCTCCCCAAAGAAAATATAGACCCAAATAAGCAATAAAGTAAAGGGGAGAGAAAAAATAAAATAAAAATAAAAATTATTAATAATAATAATAACAATAACAACAACAACAACAACAACAACAACAATAATAATAATAGTAGTAGGTATGGCCAGGTGACACAGTGGATGGAGCACTGGCCCTGGAGTCAGGAGCAACTGAGCCCAAATTGGACCCCAGAACCTAATAATCACCCAGCTGTGTGATCCCATGCAAGCCTTCCCAACCCCATTGCCCTACAAAAACCAACAATAAAAAAGACCCCCCAAAAACCAAAATAGTAATAATAATAGTAGGGGCAATTAGGTGGCAGACAGATCACTGGCCCTTGAGCCAGGAGCACCCAGGTCCAAATCCAACCTCAGACACCCCAAAATCACCCAGCTGTGCGACCGCAGGCAGGCCACCCAGTCCCATATGCCCTTCAACACTCCCCAGAAAATAATAATAATAAAAAATGTGCTTTAGTCTGTGTTCCAACACCACAAGCTCTGTTGCTGGTGGATCAAATTCTTTAGGATAAGTCCATCACAAAAGTTACTTCCATATTTTTCCACTGTTGCCATTGCTGATCGCAACTGCCTCCATTCATACTTCTCTACTACCATGAACTATATTTTCTCTCTCCTTTCACTCTATCTCTGTGAGTGGAGCAGCAGACAGATCCCCGGCCCTGGGTCCAAAAGTCCCTGACCCTACATACCACCCCTTAGTTCCAGCATCCACCTGGCCCTATGGTCCTGGACAGGTCATCCAATACCAGCCCCTTGCAAGAAGTAAAAAAGAAAATGTGTTATATCTGACCATTCTCCCCCCATGGTCCATCCTCTCCTCCATCACTCACATCACCTCCCTTCCTCCTGTCCCCCCCCCACCCCGTTCTTACTCCAGATGCCTATACCCCATTGAGTATATATGCTGTTTCCTCTCCTAGCTACCTCTGATGAAGGCAAAGATTCCCTCATTCCCCCTTGCCTTCCCCGCTTCCATATCATTGCAATAGTTCATTGTAATAAAGAAAAATCTTATTATATGAAATATCTTAGCCTATTCTTCCTCTCCTTTTTCTTTCTCCCATTACATTTCCCTTTTATCTATTGACTCCATTTTACACCACAATATATCTTCAAATTCAGTTTTCTCCTGTGCTTCATCTATAAAAGCTCCCTCTACCTGCTCTATTAAATGAGAAGGTTCATATGAGTATTATCAGTATCATTTTTTCTATACAGGAATACATGTAGTTCATCATCATTAAGTCCCTCATATTTTCCTCTTTTCCTTCAATCTCTATGCTTCACCTGAGCCCTGTATTTAAAGATCAAATCTTCTGTTCAGTTCTGGCCATTCCAACAGGAACATTTGAAATTCCCCTGGTTCATTGAAAGTCCATCTTTTTCCCTGGAAGAGGACATTCAGCCTTGCTGGGTAGTTCATTCTTGGCTGCATTCCAAGATCTATTGCCTTCTGGTATATTGTATTCCAAGCCCTATGAGCTTCCAGTGTAGTTGCTGCTAAGTCCTGTGTGATCCTGACTGCAGCTTCACAATATTTGAGTTGTGTCCTTCTGCCTGCTTTTAATATTTTCTCTTTGACTTGGGAGTTCTGGAACTTGGCTATAATATTCCTGGGGGTTATTTTTTTGGATCTCTTTCTGGGGGAGATTGGTAGATTCTTTCCATTTCTATTTTGCCCTCTGCTTCTAGAATATCAGGGCAATTTTCCTGTAGTAATTCTTTGAAAATGATGTCAAAGCTCTTTTCCTGGTCATGACTTTCAGGTATTCCAATAATTTTTAAATTATCTTTCCTAAATCTGTTTTCCATATCAGTTGTTTTTTTTATTGAGATGTTTCACATTTTCTTCTAATTTTTCATTCTTTTGGTTTTGAAGTATTGAGTCCTGATTTCTTGTAAAAATCAGCAATCTCCTTGAGTTATATTCTTTGTCTGAAGGATTTGTTTTCCTCAGAGAGATTTCTTATCCCCTTTTCCATCTGGTCAATTCTGCTTTTTAAAGCATTCTTCTCCTCAACTTTTTGAACTGTTTTATCCATTTGACCTATGCTAGTTTTTAACATGTTATTTTCTTTATCATTTTTTTGGATCTCCTTGACTAAGCTGCTGACTGCATTTTTATGTTTTTCCTGCATCTTTCTCATTTCTTTTCCCAATTTTTCCTCTATCTCCCTCATTTGATTTTCAAAGTCTTTTTTGAGCTCTGTCATGGCCTGAGACCAATTTCTGTTTTTCTTGGAGTCTTTAGATGCAGGAACTTGTACCTCCTCATCTTCAGATTGAGTGTTTTGATCATTCTTGGGATCACAGGCAAAGTATTTCTCAACGGTGTTCCTCTTTTTTCTCAGCTTACTCATTTTCCCAGCCTGAGCCTGTTTTTGGGGTGCTTCCTGAGCTTTTGGGACACCCCCACAAGGATCTCAGTGTCTGAAGCTCTGTCCTTCCTCTTTGGTCTGTGAATGACCATATGTGGCCCCCTCTGCTGCAGGGCTGAGGTGAAGGGCCCCTGCTATTCTATGGGGGGGCCTAGTCTGCGATCAGGATCTGAAAGTGGTCAGAACCCCAGAGTCTTGTTCCAGGGGCAGAAGACAGAGCTCGGCAGTCTCTCTCTCTCTTCACTTCCCTCCCTAGGTTCAATGGGCTCATGCCCTGGGATCTCCTGCTTACCTGCTCTGCATGCTTCTGGTTCCTGGAACTCTACTGAGCTGGCCATGCTGCTCTCTGTGTGTCCTGAGAGCTGGGCTTCACGTACTCGCTCAGGCAGAGGTCCCCCACTGTTCCCCCAAGTTGTGCCTGGTGCTCCCCAGGGTGAAGATCAGGAAACTCCCTGGCTGCTGTGAGCCACGGCTCCCAGAGCCCTGGGGCTGCCTCCGGGAGGCTGAAGTTCCTTCACTCTGGAGGGCTACCCCTCTGGTGGGCCACCCCTCTGACCCTGTAGAGCCAAGCCTTTCCACTATTTTCCAGGTTACCTTGGATTGGAGAATTGCCTCACTGGATCCCTCTGTGGATTCTGTCTCTCAAAAATGTAGTTAGAGTCCTTAGTTTATAAGTTTTGCTCCAGAGCAACTGAGAGAAGGTCCTCTCCTGTCACCATCTTGGCTCCGGTCCCTGATCTCTTCTTTCTTTATTTTATTCATGTAAGCATTTAGAGATCTAAAATTTCCCTTAATCACTACTTTGCTTGTATCCCACAAGTTTTGGGTATGTTGTCTCATTGATGTCATTATCTTGGATGAAATTATTGATTATTTCTATGATTTTTTACTTGATCCACTCATTCTTTAAATATAGGTAAAGTCATTTCCAACTAATTTTTATTCTGTCTTTGCATGATCCTTTATTATATGTAATTTCAATTGCCTAAAGATCTGAAAAACTATGCATTTAATATTTCTTCCTTTCTGCATTTAATTGTGAGGTTTTTATGCCAAATAAATGGTCAGTTTTTGGGTAGGTGCCATATTCTGCTGGAAAAAAAATACTATATTGTACAGTGCACTGACTACTTGAGTTCTCTGGCCAGCAGAGAACTGTTCTCAGCTTGCAGTGAATGAGACAGGAGGCAGAGATGGTAAAACACTCCAAATTTTATTAGGATCACACAGCTGCTTATATCCTAGTCTACTTCCATACTCATAGACAACTCATACTACCAGCTTAAGCACCAATCATATTAAAGATTACACATTGGTTAGATCATTACACATTGGTTAAACAGTTACACATTCTTATGCATACTTCATTGCTTTTGCTATAATGCAATTCTTGATCAATGTCAGGAGATACAAAGGAGCTGGGTCATGCTGATCTTAAGGAAAAGCAAAGGGGTTTGGGTCATGCTGGCTTCCTGAGACATGGAGCCAGTGTGTTTGCAAAACAACAAGAGGCCAAGAGGCTCTTTAAACCATTATCTTTTTTCATTTCACAACTGTGGTCCTCAAGGATCCCTAACAATCCCCCCCTTTTTATTTTTCCATAATTGGGTCTTCATTTGATCAAGATTATTCTGCAAAGCAGACCACACAAATTGAGCAAGAAATGATAGTATGATTAAAACCAAAATGGTTGCTCCTATAGTGATAGCAATGGTGTATAAGGTGTGCTGTCCCCAAGAAGGAAAAGATAGATGACTAGAATAATCAATGAGTTTTTGAGCTGCCTTATCTGGTAAAAGATCCTGTTTAGAAGCATCATTAATTTTTTTGTGCTAAATCATATAAATCTTCAATTTGTATAGAAATATTACCATTATCAATAATCCATTAAGATGATTCTTAATTCTTTCCCATGAATGATGAGACTCATTATATTGTAATTTTGTCAAGCAAATAGATGAATATCAATGATCACATGCCAAACTAACCTTATTTTCTATCATATCTGCTTTATCCCTAACATTCTCAATAGTATCCCTTAATGCTTTGATGGCTTTATAAAATTCCTCATCTATTATTCACTGTTCCTTGAATCCCAAAGAGCTGTTCTTAGCTAACTCTTCTAGGAATTGAGCTTGTACTATTTCATTCTTTACAGTGCTTACAGACATTGCATTTTAGGAATATCTTTATTAATATCCCCAACCATTGTGTTTAAACCCTAGTTAACTAAAGTTAAGATCCCTTCCTAATCTTTTTATGTCTAACCCTTCTAAGATTCCCACTCTCTGCCCCTAAATTTCTAGTAAAGAAAAATTCACTTCTGATTAAATTAAGTAAATAATAATGCCTTCATAATTAATATTAAGTTACTAAGGTATTGAGATACTGAAGTTCTCTTTTAAGAAGTTTGCAATTGATTATAAAGTATGGGAGACACCTGCCCAGTACCACCACACATAGGATACTCTCATTAGAGAAAATGCTGAGCTCTATAAGCAAGACAGAATTAAAGCAGGTCAAAGGAAACATGAGATGCATAAGTTTAGAGAAAAATCCCGGTTTTTTTACCTGGACTATTTGTGTATGAACTGTGATTGAGCATTCTGAACTTGTATTGATCTGATCAGCCACAGTAGGATATATTATAATTTATCTCAAACATAGTGATGTCATTTTGTTCTTCAAAAGAAGGATAAGACTCAATCATACCCATATCCTCTAAGTTCAGCCTCATCAACCATATTCAAACCTTTAGTTACTCTAAGAGAAATACAATTCTCAGGAGTTACAGGGGTTATCAGCCTCTGTACCATTGTATTCAATTTAATATTCTTGACTAACATTTGTTTAGTTTTTTTCCTCTTTCCATTTACCCTTTTTCCCCCTTTGGTTTTGCGAAGAAGCAGGCTTAAGTGACTTGCCCGAGGATACACAGCTATGTTATTATTAAACAGGTCTTCCAGGGTCAGTGCTCTATTCACTGAGCTGCCCCATCATTTGCTATTTTATGCATCTCTTGAGTCTTGTATTTGAAGACTGAATTCTCTGTTCAGTTCTGGTCTTTTTATCAGAAAATTTTGGAAATCCTCTATTTCCTTGAACATCCATCTTTTCCACAGACAGAAAATGTTGAATTTTTCAAGGTAGTAAATTCTTGGTTATATTTCGAGGTCCTTTGCCCTGTGAAATATGATATTTGAGGTTCTCTTGTTCTTCAGTGTTAAAGTTGATAAGTCCTGTGTAAGACTGTTGGTGCTTTCTTTGTACTTCAATTGCTCCTTTTTTGCCTGCTTGCTCTACTTTCTCCTTTATTTGAGAATTCTGGAATATGATTGTCTCTGGAGTTTTTTCCTGGAGTCTCTTTCTGGAAGAGTTCTGTGTATTCTTCCAATGGCTATTTTGTCTTTTTGATCTAACAAATTTGTACAATTTTCCCTGATAATTTCCTGAAAGATATTTTTCAGGTTCTTTTTTTGGTTTAGACTTCTGATAGACTAATAATTTAAAATTATCTCTCCTATGTCTATTTTCCAGGTTGTTTGCTTTTCTAAAAGGCACTTTATTTTTCTTAAATTTTTTTCAGCCTTTTTACTTTGTCTGATGGAATCTTGGTGTCAC
This sequence comes from Macrotis lagotis, assembly GCF_037893015.1. NCBI lineage: Eukaryota > Metazoa > Chordata > Mammalia > Peramelemorphia > Peramelidae > Macrotis > Macrotis lagotis. The sequence continues at coordinate 189,803,378 of NC_133658.1, read as the reverse complement.
ATAGATTCATTGGTTTCTATTTGTACTATCCTAAGTTTTAGGGTTACATTTTCTTCAATTAACTTTTGCGTTTCCTTTTCCATTAAGTTAATTTTACTTTTTGCTTGGTTGCATTCCTTTTCTAGTTGGCCAATTTGAGTTCTAGATAAATTGCATTCCTTTTCTAGCAGGTTGATTTTATTTTTTGAAGAGTTAAGTTTTTTTTCCAGTTGATTATTTTTACTTTTAAAAGAGTATGTTTCTTTGGTCAGTTTTTCATAATTTTCCTGCTTGGTTCTCATTTCTTTTTTCCATTTTTCTTCTCTTTTCTTCTTTGGTTTTTGAATCCTTTTTAAGCTATTCTGAGTTTTTAGATTTGAGTCTAATTCATAGACTCTGTTCAGATTTCCCATGTAGGCTATTTTTCCACTGCTTTCTTCTTCTGAGATGGTATTTTTATCCTCTCTATCTGCATAGTCACTTTCTAAAGTTAATACTCTTTTAGCTTTTTCGCTCATTTTGATTGTTTGAGCTCTTTTTTTTTCCTGGGACTGGGATCTGATCCTTGTCTTATCGCTGACCAAGAGAGTGCCCCTGCAGAGGTTTCTTGACTCCTTTATGTCCAGGCTCTGCTATACAGTGGTTTGTTCTCAACAAAGGCCTATCTTTTGCCCCAATGTTACTAGGGTTCAGACTTTGTTTGGGGTTGGAACCCTCCCTGCTGTCTAATTATCTAGTTGCCAGAAACTATACTGTTGTCAAGCTGCTGGGACCTGGACTGCACTGTGGCTAAAAGCCTCTTGCTGGCTTTTTCCACTTTCTTGCCTAGTGGGCTTTACTTCCCTTCTTTCCCCGAAGAGACAGAACTTCACTGAAGATTCTCCACTATGTGTTTTAGCTTGTTTTAATCTTGTCTTTTTTTTGATGGAATCTATACCTTTAATGTCTGTGTAGATACTTCATTTAATGTTATATATAGGGAAAAAATTCTGGGAGCATGCTAGTTTTAGCTCACTGTCTTGGCTCCATCATAGAAGTCACTTTTCCAAAGATTTATCCTCATTCATAAACCTTCAAACCAAAGATCATTTTTATTAGAACAGAAATAATTTAGAGATTACTATGAAACCAAGGAGGAAAAAGCAAATAAAAAGTACTATAAACCATGAATGAATATAAAAGTATGAACAAATATAAATGCAAAAGCTTTCAGCAACTTGATATTAATTATGAAGGCATACTCAAGACTTATATTCTATCTTACCTAATTTGCAGATTTAAATTCTTCATTATGTGAAGGGAAATTCCTCATTTGGCATTTGGATATCATTATACTGAATATTATAGTATTACTTAAAGGGATTTAGAGATTGGTTTCTATAACAACCAAAGAACAAATTTCAGGCACTTATAACCTCAGTTCTCTATTAATGAAATAACCTATACAGCTGAATCTCTCTCCACTTCAATGTATCTTCCATTGACTCAACTACCAAATTATTTTTCTGAAGATCAGATGTAATATATCACTCCCACATTCAATTAATTTCACTAACTCTTTATTATCTCTTGAATGAAATGTAAACTTCTCTATTTGACATTTGAAAATCTGCACAACCTGGTTCTTTCCTGCTAGTTTTCTTATACTTTGCTACATACTCCACAATTCAGTCACACTCAATATACTTCTCTCACACAATATTTCCTGTCCTAACTATGATTTTCACTTGTACTTCATGCCTGGAATATTCTTCCTCCTCAATTTCACCTCTTCTCTTTTTTGGTCTCTCAAAATAGAGCTTCAATACTGTCATCTGCAAGACACCTTTCTCAGTCTCTGCCCTTCATTCCCTCACCTCCAAACTCCTTTTTTGAGCTTTCCACTGAAATGATCTGGCATAATCCTATATATATATCTTCTGCATACATAGTTGCCTCCCTCTGTAAAATATGAGCTCTTTGAGGACAACAGTTTTTTTTACTTATCTTTATTTTCCATGGAGTAAAAATATAATATATAAACTTATAATAGGAACTTAAAAATTCTTCTCCACTAAAATACACACAAAAGAGGAAGAAAAGCAATGACAACAAAGGAAAAGGAAAAAGAGAAAATAGTGGACATGATCTTATATCTGAATAAATTTTGAGTGTACAAAGATCCTTATTTCTTTAAAAGTTTTATGAATGTTAGTGTGTTAAATGTACTCATTATACTGAAATGGGATCAATGATGTCTCACATTCTACTAGCTAAATTCCAATCATGTATTTCTCTAGATAACAATGTTGACCTTTCTGATTAATAAATTATTGAAATGATTAATATGGATCTATGTTTAAGATGGTTATCCATATTAAATTGCTTTCTGTTAGAGGGAAGGGAAGGAGGGAGAAAAATGTAAAACTCATAACCTCACAAAAAAAATGATTGGTGAAAACTACCATTATATGTAGTTGGAAAATCAAATAAGATATTTAATTTTTAAAAATGAAATGAGTAAATAAAAAAATGAATAAATAAATAATTGGTTTTGAGGCCTATTGCCTTTTGATGAGTAAACAGCCTCCTGAATTTTACAGAGATAAAAGTTGAGGGTCAGAGAGGCAAGGTGAGCTCACCTTCCTAAGGTTACACAGAGGATAGTCAGGAGATACCTTTGAGTCTAATTTCCACGATTTCATATTCAGCATTTCCCTCACCACCTTCTGACACTATATTGTCCCTTTGCTTGGTTAAGCTACCACTGAAAAGTAAAATATTCATTTAAAAAGATATAATTTCTTTTGTGATGACTTGTGAAGTGTACTTATGATGATGGAGAATCTAAAGATTGCTTTCTCACTGATGCAGGTAACTGTCCCATTTTGTTTTTAAGTGATTTCTTCCTTTATGTTGGGACTGAATCAAAGAACTCTTTTGAGGCTGAAGCATTTTTACACCAAGAGGAAAAAGAGTATTTCTTTTGTTTTCTATCACTGTGTGACCCATAATAGTTTCTGAATCATAGAAGGAGCGGTCTCATTCTTCAAGTATGAACATTCAATTTTGTCAGTTTTTGAGAATCATCTACTATGTGCCTATATCTGTCTATGCTGGATCACAGTTTGTTCACACATTTATCTTTACATGTGAAATATAGTGTCAGGAAGTCCGATCTTCCATATCTGAAAAATAAAACGTTTATAGTATAGAACCTCTAAAGCCTCTCCTAGCCCTCTCTCTCTCTCTCTCTCTTTCCGAACTCTATAATGAATACAATATAATGAAGAGTCCAGCCCTGTCCCTCAGACATGACTCCCCCAAGAAGATACCAGAAGGAGGTTCATGAAAGGGTTGGATTTCTATGTCTTTTTTTCCCTGTTCTTGGAAGCTTCATGGAAATATTATACAAACAACCAAATATCTGAGGAATTGGAGGTAAGACTTTACCTGTGCCAAACAAGCAGGAGGTATAAGGTACTGATGTACATGATGACCAGATATAGATACATCAAAGAGAGAACAAAGAATTATGATAAGAATGCATGCATTGCTTTCCCATTTCCCATCTTCTTGTTCAATCAGTCTCTGCAATGAATCTTGGAAGGTCAACTTTAACTTATTGAATCTTCATGACTACGAAGGATAATCTTCAGAACTTTCTTATCTGTCAGATATTCACAAATTTTTACTCGCAGTTTTCTTTGCCAAGTGTCCTGGAAATATTAACCTTCTGTTTTCTCTATGAAGGTTAATGTGCCCAGAGGGAGAGGCCTGGAAATTCTATTTGTTATAGTCCTTCTGATCAGATTGGCACACCTTTCTGGAACTGAAATGGAACTGGCAGGTCATTGGTTTTAAAAATTCTGTTTCATAATGTTTCCTGTCTTCTGGTCTTTATATTTTGTCTCTGAAGTGTCACCCCAGCTGTGGTTTAGTGATTAAAATGTTGGCCTCAGAGTTAGAAAGCTCTGGGTTCAAGTGCTACCTCTCATTCAAACTGCCTGGGTGAGCCCAGTTAAGTCACCTGATCTCTCAGTGTCATAGGCCACTGTTGAAGTCCCTTAGGTGCAGAGCAGGGGCTCACCTAAATGGGTAAAGGGAGTTTCCTTATTAAGAAATCTCTATGCCATTGGAAGCTTAGATATTTCTAAAAAGTTGGTTATATCTCTCCCTGTCTTTCTTTTTATATAATATACTTAATTTATCTTATCCTCTGGATCCTTTCACATACTTCCTTTGTCTTATAGCCATGAGCTCTAACACAAATCTTTTGCATATTTTCTTTCAAAGTCACCTTCCATCACATTTTCTTTCTTTCTTTCCTTAGTGCTTTATGTCTCTGGTCTTTATTATTACATTTTTGAAATGTTCTTTCACTTTGTCTTCTGTTTTTCTATATGCTATTGTCTCTTTATCTCTTGTTTATATTTCCCTTTTAGTTTTAATTATTATGTGCTACACTGTATCTATTCCAGATTCTTCTTGTCTGCATCTTTAGGTTACCGTATCGCCTTACCATCTTATTCTTTTTCCATGTTCCTTTTAATCTATTTTTTTCTGGTTCTGTTTCTATTTTTGTCTCTCAGTCTCTTTGTATTGATAAACAGCTCTCTTTTATACTTTTAATGTTTTATTTATATCTTTTGCTTTTATATATATGTATATATACACACACACATACATATATGTATATACATACACATATATCATCTTTGCTAAAAAAATGTATCTTTCCCTAGTCTTCTTTTCAAAAAGCCAGCCCTTTAGACAATTATTAAAAAGGAAAAGGAGAGAAGGAAAAAAAAGCCTGTTCATTAATACTTCAGTCGAATTGAATAGTCTCTTCCAACTCTCCTGCATCTGGATGGTACAGTGGATAGAATGCTGGCCCTGAAGGCAGGAGGAGATGTGTTAAAATCTGGTCTCAGACACTTACTAGCTGTGTGACTGTGAGCAAGTCAATTAACCCTGATTGCCTTGCATCCAGGACTATATTCAGTCATCTGGATTCATATGTCTACTGGACCCAGATGACTCTTGAGGAGAAAGTGAGACTGGTGATTTAGAATAACACCCTCCTCACTCAAATCATATTCATGTACTTGCCATGGCGTCACCTCCCTTCATTCTATAACTAAAGACAAATATCATCACCTTCTCTTTTGCAAAATATAGAAGGAAATGCAAAACTTCCTCTCTTTCAGTCTCCCTCTTCTGCCTTTATTATCTGATTCCCAATCATTCTCATGATTTCTCATTTATATACACATTTTACAATAGTCATCTATCTCTGGCATGTTTTACAATAGTCATCTATCTCTGGCATGTTCCTTGTAGTTCCTTGTAGTAAGCATCATTGAACCCTCTTGTAAATGAGGATAATAATAACTCCTACCTCAAATGGGACTATACATATACACATACACATACACATACACATACACATACACATACACAACACACATATACATATACATATACACATACATATAAATATACACATACACATACATATGCACATATATACATACATATACATATACACACATACACAATATACATATACATATACACACATATACATATACATATAAAATGCTTTACAAAACTTAAAACTTTATACAAAGCTAGTTAATATTATAAAAAGCAAAGCTGTTAAGACTCATCTGATTTTTCATGACAACTTGAGGTTTTATTGGCAAATGTACTGTAGTGGTTTGTCATTTCTTTCTTCAGATCATTTTCCAGATGAGAAAACTGAGACAAAAGTGCTAAGTGAGCTGTCCAGGATCACAGAGCCAGTAAGTGTCTGAAGTCAGATTTGAACTTTCATCCTATTGATTCTGGATTGAGTGCATTATCCTCTGAACCATGAAATGACCTTCAAAGTAAAACTGCTGCAATAAATTGTTGTCAATAAAGGTAAATTCAGTAAATCAATATCAAAAAATTGTTGTCAAATGAAGTAGCCTTCTAAATCCACTTTTCATTGTATTGCTTTTTTCCCCTTTCCCCCACTCTCCTTAATACATATATTACAAAAATTTTAAATATGCTTTTTGGTGACTGGCATGATGTGATGTAGATTGACAGCCCTAATCACAGGAAAAAATAGAATTTTACCTTCTCCAATAACCTCCCAGAAGTTACAGAACTTTCCTCCATCTAAAACACTGCATATATCAATGAGCTGCAGGTCTTGTCTATCCTCAATTCACTTTGACATTATAGATAGTGCTAAAGAGCAATAAGAGGAACTTCTCCCCTTCATATCATAGGAATTTGCTTTCTTCATGGAACTCACAGTAGTCTCAGAGCTCTCCTATCAAAGAAGTTGCCCTAGAACCTGGCTTGCTCAGTACAGAGTAGCTGCTCTTCTTTTCTGAAATATCTCTGCTGGACTTTTTTCAGTAGCACAGAAGAGTCCTTGTGCTTCTGTCTTTGGCATCCTCTTCCTTCTGCAAATGGAAGATGTTTTCTCATTCCTGGATCTTTAACTTCCAATTTGACTTCTAATATTTCTGGCCAGAGTTTTCTTATGATTAGTGACATGTCCACTAAGGTAAAAACTAAGGTTAAATCTAATTGAAACTTATTAAGGTTAAAATTTATCTTCTGTATCTTTTTGTTGGTTCTAACACAAACAAGGTACAGTTTTCTTGTGAGACCCTGAAACCCTTCTTTGATTACTATTTTCCCATTTTCTACCAAGAAACTCTGAAAAGTCATATGTAAATGAGCTGATAGACAAAGATACACCATATTCATCCCTAAAGTCATTTATATCAGTGCATTCGTGCTGGAATTCCTTTCAAGTAGGTTAGTATATTTATCTAGGGCCTCTTTCTCTTAGATTGTCAGACCTAATCTGCTTTTCCTTCAGAGAAGTAACTTTTCCTGTTTCATTTGCAAATAAAATGTCTATTTTAAAAATGAGAGGTAACAGAGTAGATAATAACAAAATATCATCTTGGCTTTTATTCCTTTGTGATCTCATTTTTCTTCTGTGTTTGGATATTGTTTATATTATAGTTATTGTTTGAATTGTTTTATTTTCTCCCTAATTTTTCTTAAAATGCTTTCACATATCTATTTGTATTTAATTTAATTCCACAAATATCTATCAGGTGCTTCCTATGTGCCTTAGGTATTAGATACAAAGGAAGAAAAATGTTTTTTACCTTAAGGATCTTACATTCTATTGGGGCCACACACAGATTGTTGGATCATGTGTATGTAACATGATGTGTATATACATATATATATATAAAATATATAAGTAAATGTACATATATGATATTTTGTGTCTATGTTTGCTTTTTGAAGATCAATCAGAAAATATTTATTCAGTGTCTATATGTGCCTATCAATGAATTAGGCTCTTCTATCCCCTTCTCTGAATTTATCTCAGTCTTTTGCAATATGTCTTTTGCAAAGCATCATTATAGGACTGAAATCACTCTCTCCAAAATTACCAAAGGTCTATTAAATGAACAAGATATTGTCCTTTATACATTCCCTTCTTTGTTTTATAGTCTTCGTACAGTTTGCAATCCAGCTCATCTTCTTGCAGTTCTTCATATATGGTGTTTATAACTCCATGTCTAGAATGCTTCCCCTTTTCACCTCTCCCTTGAATTTCAGAATTTTTAATTTGATATTTAATTAGGAATGTTTAATTAGTTCTTTTACTAGATTTTTTAGTTTCATATTCATTGATCTCCTCTTTCTTTTATTCATATAGGAATTTAGAGATATGAAGTTACTCTTCAAAACTGTCTTGGCTTCATCCCATAAATTTTGGCATGATGTCTCATTATTATCATTTTCTTGGAGATAATTATTGATTATTTCTATCATTGGCTGTGGATCTGAATTCTGTTAAGAGGCTGGATTCATGTTAGTCCTGAGGGAAAGCCAAGAGAACCTAAGACAGTGCCTGGCTTCTCTCTACCTGGCTGGGAAAATGGCATAGTCTTTTCTATCCCATTAAGTTTTCTCCAGAGGTCTATCATATCTAAATTTTCTAGAATTTTATTTACCTTCTTAACTTCCTTTTGGTTTATTTGTTGGTTAGATTTGTCTAGTCCATAGAGAGGAAGGTTGAAGTCCTTCATTATTAAAGTTTTGTTATCGAAGTCTCCTTGTAATTCACTCAGCTTCTCCTCTAGGAATGATACAGCTACATTGTCTAAGCTGCCTTTTAAGAAAATGAAGTTTCCCTTCTTATCCATTTTAATGAGATCTGTTTTTAACTAAGTTTTGTCTGAGATTATTATAAAAGAATTCTTCAAAAGCATGGGAAGCCAGGGCAGAGAAGACTAGGATAACTCCAATATATTTTCAGAATTACATAAAATCTAATGAGAAATCTAAGGTCCTAGAAGTACTAGCCTCACAAATGGTGTCAGGTGTAAAATTTAACCTGTTTTAAGAAGGCGGCATTCAGAAAACATTTTCATTTCTCCTCAATCATATTTTGAGAGGTGTGCAGTTAGATATTTGTTAGTATACCTATCTAGAGAAAATTCTAATGGAGCACCTGTTTTGGAGTTAGAGGATTAGGGATTGAATCACAGATAATAAGCACAGTTACATTTGAGAAAACAAAGAGCCTTTCAAGCTTCAGTTTCTCTTATTGGTCTGCCTACTTACTAGGGCTATTATGAAAAACAAATGAGGATTTGTTTAAGCAGAGTTCTAGAGAAACATGAGTTGTAATTACCTGAAAATATTCTCAAAAGATTAACTGGGGGATCAGAAAGTGGTTGTGACTCAGTCAGGGGGCAGTTAGGGTCACAAAAATCCCCACTTTGAGCGTAATTCCAGACACTGTCTTTATGTGTGCTGTTCAGAATTTCTAAGAAGGTGTTTGATATCTCTGTACTAAGTGTAGGAGGTGAGATTCTTCTATCCTTTCATTCTTCATTATTTGAAACAAGAAGAGAAGTGGGGTAAGAACCCTTCTGACCTAGCCTGGATAGTATTTCTGTGATTATAAATACATAACCTAGATCAGATGACTCATGGTGAAGGGAAGGAGGCAGAAAATGTGAAGCTCAAGATCCTACAGAAAATGAATATTGAAAACTTTGAATATAATTAAAAAATAAAATGTAACTGAAAAAATAGTGATGTAGATTCATTTGAGAGGGAATGAATTAATGCTTCTCTACCTTGCCAGCATGAACAATTTCCAAGATGACCTAATGGTTACATGGATTTTCTAGCACATGGCACATAAGATGTTTAATAAATACCCTAATTATCTATTTAAGCTTCATTCAGATCCCAAGAATCTGAGTTTGAATAAACTAATATAATCCTACATAAATCAATGTATCTCTTTAGTTAAGAGTTCTATAGAGACAGAGCCAAGATGACTGAGTAAAGGCAGGGACTCACCTGAGTTCTCCCCCAAACCTATCTAAATATCTTTTAACAATTACAAACTACAAAACCACAAAAAAACAGAGTAATACAGCTTTCCAGCACAAGACAACTTATAATGTTGATAGGAAAGTCTACTACTTTCTATGAGAAAGGAGTATAGTTCAGCACTGGTTAAGCCAGCACAGATTATACCACAGGCCTTGGGTAACAGTGATGGGTTCCAGATCTCTCTCAGTACAGAGACACCAAATACAACTTAAAAGGTCAACTGAAAAGATCTGGCCCTCTGGTTGAGAGTACAGCACAGTTCAGTGTAGATCTTGCTAGGGCAGACCCTGCCCCAGCAAACCAAGAGTAGGCCTTTAGAGTCACTTAATCAGTAGCATAGGAAGATGTTTTCAGAGCTTTCAGAACACAGATGATAAGGGGGTCCAACAAAAGGTCAGAAGGAGATTACATGGGGTCTTTGCTAAAACTGAGGTAGGACTCTGTTTCTTTGACTCAGATCTGAGTCAAAGTCTTGGGTGGTGATCTCAGGATGAGAAGGAACACCAGCATGACACCAGCCTCCAGGGAGGCTTGTCACAAATCCATGGCAGAAAAGAGTGCTTGTAATCATTCACAGACCACAACACAGACCATGAGAGAAGAAAATGCCTCTCCTTAGACCATACTACCTTACTAAGGAAGAATGGAAAACTTATAGTTCCCTAGAAGTATCTCCAAAAACATTTGTACAAAACCCCTAAAATCTGAGACAATGCACCCTCCACACTGGAGGCAGAGCTGTACTTTTACAGAGTTAAATGTCAATGAATAAACTGGGAAAATGACCAAATAGAAAAAAAATTCTTCCCAAACAAGTGACTATAATGATAAGAAAGACTGAAATTCACACTCAGTAAAAGATTGAAAAAGCTCCTAATTCCAAAACCTCCAAGAAAAATTTTAATTGATCTTAGATGATGGAAGTGCTCAAAATGGATTTTGAAAATCAAGTAAGAGAAGCGGAGGAAAAATTGGGAAGAGAAATGAGAGTGATGCAAGAAAATCATGAAAAATGTGTCAATGGCTGGTAAAGATGACACAAAAAATAATGAAGAAAATAACACCTTAAAAGGCAGACTAGGATATGTGGTAAAAGAGGTCCAAAATCCAGTGAGGAGAAGAATGCTTTATATAACAGAATTGACCATGAAGATAAGGAGAGGTAATTCTTTAAAAATTACAATAGAGGAAATGAAAGCTAATGTCTTTATAAAAATTCAAGAAACCATAAAACAAAGACAAAAGAATGAGAAACTTTTGAGAAAATGTGAAATAAGCCCTTGGAAAAACAACTGTCCTGTTAAATAGGTTCAGAAGAGATGATGTAAAAATTATTGGGCTACCTGAAAGTCATGGTCAAATCAAGAGCCTAGAGAGAAACTCAAGAAAATGTTAAGGGAAGCTGCTCTGATATTGTAGGAGAAAAAAAAATAGAAGAGAAATTGAAAGTATCCACCTACCCTTCCCTGAAAGAGATTCCAAAATGAAATCTCTCAAGAGCATTGCAGTCAAATTTCAGCATTCCCCGGTTAGGAAAATATTGCAAGCAGCTAGAAAGAAACAATTTAAGAACTGTGAATCTACAATCAGAATAGTACAAGATTTAGTCACTTCTACTTTAAAGGATCAGAGAACCTAGAATATGATATTCTGGAAGACAAAGGAGCTGGCATTGTAACCAACCACCACCTACCCAGAACAATTGGGTAGAATCTTTCAGAGGAAAAGATCAATATTCAGTGAAATAGGAAAATTTCAGATTTTCCTGATGAAAAGACCAGACCTGAATAGAAAATATGACAATTAAATACAAAATTTTAAAAAAGCATAAAAAGGTGAATAGGAAAGGGAAATAATAAGGGATTTTATAAGATTAAGCTCTTTACATTCTTACATGGGAAGTCTCTTCTTTTTTTGGCATAAGATGTTTTGTATCAACCAACTCCAATTTACCATTTCAGCTTTTGTGAAATGCAATCTAATCAAATTGGCCCTTTTGCTATTCCTCATGAATACATTTATATTTCCCATCTTTGGTTCTTTTCAAAGGGTGTGCCCCTTCCCTAGAATATTTCTTCATTATTTCTGCCTCTTTTAGCCCCACTTTTTTTCAAAACTCGGTTCAAATGCTTTATGCCCAATAAGGTTTTTGCTTATACCCTTTAATTATTAACTCCTTCTAAAAATCACTCTTTATTTAGTGTATGCTTATTTATATGCTTATAAATATGTTGTCCCCCCCCAAAAAAAGTAACCTCCTTTATGATAGGTAGTATTTCACTTTTTCCTTTGCATTCCCAAAGTCTAGCACAACACATGGGGCACCCAACAAGTGTGATTACTGATTGATCCAAATAGGTCTAGATCTTGACCTCCTTGGCAAGTTAATGAAACCTATTTATTCCTTCACCAGAAAAACATTTTAAATGCCTAAAATAGACTGGCTCAAATTATTGCCATCTAGGAACAAAATTCAGGGTTTCCTCTTTCCATCTCTCTTACCCTTCTGACTACCAGTGGGATAGACAAAAATCTTTCACTAAAGGATTAGGACTCTATTGTGCTCTCATCCTCTAAGCAGGGTCAGCTCTTTTAGAAAGTGTGGGGTTAGTGGGGAGCAGGGGAAGGAGCACTGCTCTTGAGCTGGTAGAAACCTTCATTTAGAACCTCACCAGATAACAAGCAATTCAATTTTAAAAGAAAAGTAATGGATGATGGCAGTGCTTAACAGAAGTATAAACAATAATTATGTACCTTCAAGCACCAATGAAAGTAGATTTTTGGATGAAATGGATATGAGGAAGGCATAGGACTTTCCCCAATGCTACTTAAATTATGTTGTGTACAAGAGTGTCAATATCAAAGATGAATTTTTTTACTCATTCAGCAAATACATATATATATATTAAAGTGGAAAACTAGCATTGACTTTGAAGTCAGGAGGACAAGAATTCGAATCCCATCTCAAGACATGTAATACTAGCTGTATGACTTCAAGCATGTCACTTATCCCTGATTGCCTTGCATCCAGGGCTATCTCCACTCACCCTGCTTAATATCTGACCACTGGACCCCAATGACTTTGAAGGAGAAAGTGAGGCTGGTGACTTAGCACAGATTTCCTCTACTCAAATCCTATTCAGGAGCTTGCATTGGCATCACCTCTCTGATATTGTGGTCTTTTTCAGAAATGAAGGACAAACATCAACTATCAAACTAAAGTGTTTCCTATGTACCAGACCCTGTGTTAGGGACCCTGGAAAACAAAGGTAAAAATGAAAAGTATCGAATTACAAGAAGCTTATATTCATATGATGTGATATTATTACATATTCCGTCAAATATGCCTCTATTGTATTGTGTCAATAGGTAATATTCATTTACTGTCACTAAATTCATTTACTGTCATTAAATCAGCAGTACTTTTGTTTACAGATCTCAACAGTTGCAAAAACTTTCATCACAGAGAATCATTGGCTTTGATTTCTCAAGTTTATTCCAGGAGAGTACAAGCACTTCATTCTAACTAAAAAAATTGGATTGTGGGCTCCATTATAGACTGTGTATGTAGCTCATAGGTCCAATTGAGCTGAACTCAGAAGAACTCAACTACCAGGCTAATTATAAAATAAATAAGCTTTTGAGCTTAGAAATTCTTGATTTCCATTCACTGAATCAAGCAGGCATCATTCTCTCCATCATTCAGGATGGGAATTTTCATATGGATGAACAAAACCACAGATATAAATGGCATATTTAGAGGGGACTCCAGCAAGCATTTTGGGCTATTCCCTTACCAAAAAGAATCTACTTGAAAACATTAAAATCAAGTGGATTCACCACTTCTAGAGGGCACACTTTCCATTTTGGGGCAACTCTATTGGTTGAGTAATGTTTAATGACATGAAATCTGCCTTCACCTCTATGCTACCACCTCCCCTTGTCCTCAAGTACAATAAAGAATTTTGAAATTAAACTTAAGTTCTCCTTAGCTCTCTGGATATGTATCATATAAGTTTTATTTGAAATCAGACTCATTTCTTCTCCAGGTGCTGACATTTATTTCATGGAATAAACTTACTGTTTTTTATACTGGGTTCTTCTGGGGGTTCTAAATATGTATCTAAAACCAGAATGGATTGGGATGGTGAGGACCAAGTTGAATGTTTCACTTAAGGCAACTGTTATTTTTTTTATAATATAAATATTTTATTTCCTTTTCCAATTATATACAATAGTAGTTTCTACCAATCATTTTTTGCAAGGTTTTGAATTTTTCATTTTTCCTCCTCCCTCCCTTCCCTCTTCCCTCTGCCCAATAGAAGGCAATCTGATAGTCTTTACATTTGTTTCCATGATGTGCATAGATCAAAATTGAATGCATTAAAAGAAAAGACATATTCTCAAGGAAGAAAGAAAATATTAGAGACAGCAAAATTATGTAAAACATAAGAAATTTTTATTTAAAATTGAAGATAATAGTTTCTGTACTTCATTTAAACTTCACAATTCTTTCTCTTGATAAAGATGATATTCTCCATCACAAATCCCCTAAAATTGTCCCTGATTATTGCACTGATGGAATGAGTAATTGTATTAAGATTGATCATCAACCTATATTGCTGTTAGGGTGTACAATGTTCTGGTTCTACTCATCTCATTCAGCATAAATTCATGCAAGTTTTTTGAGGCTTTTCTGAAATCCCATTCCTTCTGGTTTCTAATAGAACAATAGTGTTCCACAACGCACATATAGCATGATTTGTTCGATCATTCCCCAAATGATTGGCATCCCCTTGATTTCCAATTCTTTGCCACCACAAACAGAACTCCAATGAATATTTTTGTACATTTGGTTTTTTTTTTTTACCCCTTTTCATGATCTCTTCAGGATACATGCCCATTAGTGGTATTGCTGGATCAAAGGGTATGCACATTTTCATTGTCCTTTGGGCATAATTCCAAACTGCTGTCTAGAAAGTCAGTATCAGTTCACAGCTCCACCAACAATGCATCAATGTCCCAGATTTACCACATCTTCTCCAATAGTGATTATTAACCCTTTTTGGTCATATTGGTCAATTTGGGAGGTGTGAAGTGGTACCTCAGAGATGTTTAAATTTTCATTTCCCTAATTGGTAATGATTTAGAGCAATTTTTCATATGACTATAGATTGCTTTGATTTCCTCATCTGCAAATTGTCTTTGCATATTCTTTGATCCTTTATCAATTGGGGAATAGCTTGTTTTTTTAATATAAATTTAACTCAGTTCTCTATGTATTTTAGTAGAGTCCTTTGTCAGAAACACTAGTTGCAAAAATTGTTTCCCAATTTACTAAATTTCTTTTTGATCTTGGTTAGAGTGGTTTCGTTTGTGGAAAAGCTTTTTAATTTAATGTATTCAAAATTATTTAATTTGTTTTTTATAAAGTTCTCTATGTCTTTCTTGGTCATCAACTGCTCCCCTTTCCATGACAGATAAACTTCCTTGTTCTCCTAATTTGCTTATAGTATTGTCTTTTTATGTCTAAATCCTGTACCCATTTTGATCTTATCTTGATATAGAGTGTGAGATGTTTATCTAAACCTAGTTTCTGCCACACTATCTTTCAGTTTTCCCAGAAGTTTTTTTAATTGAAGAATGACTTTTTATCCGAGAAGTTAGTCTCCTTGGGTTTATCAAACAGCAGATAACTATAATCATTTCCTGCTGTCTCTTTTGCACCTAATCTATTCCATTTATCTTCCACTCTATTTCTTAGCCAGTACCAGATGGTTTTGATGACTGATGCTTGACAATATAATTTTAGATCTGATTAGGTTAAACCGTAAGGCAACTTTTATCCTACATTTGGATGGAAGACTCTGGGCCAGATTTCTTAGCCTAGGTTCCTAGAGAGTTGAGTGAGAATCTCACTAGGTTACAAGGCTAAAGTTCAAATACTTTGAAAATATCATACAAAAGAAGTAGTCTGTTGATTATAAATTAGTTTAAGGAGGCATACGCTGGGAAGGGGGGAATGGTTAATTTTATGATTGGTTTTTATATATAGATCATATGACCTCTTTCTGCAAATCCTCAACCTTTATTTGCCTAGCTCACAGACCCACCTATCATTGTCCAATATTTGCTTTTTTATTGGTCATTTTATTTATTTAGCCAAAGACTAAACAAAGAAACTTTACTCTTTCAAAACAGATAATTTGAGGATTCTTTGATGTCTTGAGGCTATGGCTAAGGGTTAATTAGGAAAACTGAGAATTCTTTAAAGGGAATTTTTTTGATTTATCCTTATATTGCATGTGACCCATGAATGGGCAATTCCATTGAGTGACTTCTTTTCTCCATAACTTTTTAAAAATTCTTAGTTGCTACAAAAGGAAGACTTTAACAGCCCAAAGAATGTCTCCTCCCTCATCCTGCCTTACTGATAACATACAGTTATTTTGAATTTAGTGCAACTGACTGTTTCAAAGAGGACATATATTTACTTATACTCTTGTAGCTAATGATAAAACATTAACTTTAATGAATACATCTTTTTGTATGTTTTGTACAAAAGATATTAATTTTATCATTCTCAAGTAAAATATAATTGAAATGTGAATGATATCCAAACTCATCAACTGGCAGTGAAATGTGAACTCAGTGAACAAGGTGCAGTAAAAAATATCTCTGTCTTTGGCTAATCAAAAAATTTATGAGACAACATAAAGTTTTAAGCTTTCCAAAATGCTGTACAAATGTTATCTTATTTAATTTGCATAATAATCCTTTGAAGTAAGTGAGAAAGTAATTATAATTTTAAAGATGAGAAAGCTGAGCGAGGCTAAGTGGCTTTCAAGGGTCATATTTAGCAAATGTCCTGATTCTGTTTGCAACACCTATCTCTAGACTCCATTCCTGTCTCTTCAGACTTTTCTCTACCAAGTCATTCTATCTTCCTTCACCCCTCCCCCCAACTCAATGAGTCACAAAGCTTGAATCTGAGATTGAATTTTAAACTCAGATCTTCCTGATCTCGGGCCTAGTGCTCTATCCACTAAACAACCTAGCTGTTCTCAGATTAAGAGAAACAAGAATAAAAATCAAGAGATAAAGAGTTAGAACGAGACAAAGAAATGTGCTACATCACATCTAGAAGTATATTGTAGAGACAAAAATAAGGCTAAATAATAAAAGAGAAGAGAAATACTATGAGACAGGATTTTTAAAGCCAGTCAATGAACTTTCACTTATCACCAGTTCCAGAATTGTGCCAGTCTGAACAGAGGGAGCTGCCTTAAGTGGTATGCCTATGCTCTAGTTCTGATTGCCATTAGCCTCCACAAAGACAGCATTATATTAATAGTTTCAGAAAGTAAAGACTTCACAACTAAATCTGTAGCTATAAAATGTGTGAACAACTAACATATAAGAAAATTGTAATTTGTTTTATGCTTGACTTTTTTGTCCTCACATGGTTTTCATGGTCCTTTTGATTCTGATTCCTCTTTCACAACATGACTAATAAGGAAATATGTTTAACATAGTTATACATGTATAACCTCTCTCAGATTACTCACTATCAAGGGGATGGGAAAGGGAGAAAAATGTGGAACTCAAAATCTTATCAAAAGAAATGAATGTTGAAAATCATGTAGTTGGAATAATAAACAAATAAATAAAATTACTAAATAAAAAAAAGAAATTCTAAAAATTGTCTAAGCTGTCAAGACTCAGTGAACTTGACCTCCAGTGTCTGATTGGATTTGCAAGATTTATACTGTAGAGATTGATCTGCCTGCATTCTATTCATAATGAATTTTATTCTCTCTTTGATGTGTCTAGATCTGTTCTCCATGTACCTCTCTCCCTCATTTCTCTTGCTTGACAGGAACACATAATACCTCAAGTCCAGCTTCCTAGATTTTGAGTTATTTTTTTTTAATATTTTACTGGGGTTGCCAAAAGTTGGCTAAAGATACAGGGAAACACAAGCATTTTATACCATCCTTTTAGAGTTGCCCTGGGGCATCCTGAAGATTTCTCTAAAAGACAAGCATTGATCTCTTGTTGCCATTATGTCTATTAGAGTTTTTCATTCCCTCAGTCACCATCTTGTCAACTAACAGACTCATCCTTTCTAAGCTAAAAATTCACATTCAACCAAAGCAGCAATCCCAAAGCAAAATGAATACTAGAAGAATTAATGCCATGAAAGTAGCGTGTCTCTCTGAAAAGGAATAGCTTGTTGCTAACTTGGAAGGAAAATTGTACCAAACACACAACTGGCAGCAGTGGAGCAGAAAAGTAGTGGGCAGCTTTCAGAGATCTGGTGTATAGCACTGCATTTGCTCATCTGGGCCCAAACACTTGTAAAGTCCAAGACTGGTTTGATAAAAATGATGGGGACATACAGAAGCTGCTAAATGAAAAATGAGAACTCCACAGGTTTTACCAGCAGGATAGTTCATCCATTTACAAGAAGGCAGCATTTAATTCCATTAAAAAGTAAAGTCCAGTTGAAGCTGAGAGAGATGCAAGACTCTTGGCTCAGTAAGAAGGCAGATGAAATTCAATTTTATGCAGACAGTAACAAAATAAAATGCTTTTATGATGCCCTGAAGGCTATTTATGGGCCAAAGATATATGGTACTTCTCAACTACTCAGACTGATGGATCAGCATTGATTAACAATGAGAGATAGGCTAAACACTTTGATAGTGCTGTTAACAAATAGATCATCATCAATCAATGCAGAAGCCATTCTGTCCCTAGCTGAAGATCCAAAAAAAGAATAGGTTTTGAATTCCATTAGGTTCCTTTCAAGTGGCAAAGCACCTGTTGCTGATTCTATTTCAGCTGAGATATACAAGGTGGGGTATCCATTGCTCATCTAACAAATGAATGAAATTTTCTAGGTTTTATGGCATGAAGAAGTTATCCCCACCAAGAATTCAAGGATGCCCTCATTGTCCATTTCTATAAAGGTCAAGGGAATAGATTGTCTTGTGACAATCACAGGGGTATGTCTCTTTTAGTCATTGCTTGTAAGATTCTTGTCAGAGTCCTTCTCAATAGACTGATCCCTTATCTGGAAGATGGTCACCTTTCTGAGAGCCAGTGTGACTTCAGAAAGGGTTGAGGAATACTTGATAGAATATTTGCTGCCCAACATCTCTGGGAAAAATTCCAGAAACACAACAGAGGTCTGTATTCAACATTTGTAGATCTGAGCAAGGTCTTTGATCATATCAGTCATAAAGGTTTAATGGAAATTTATGTCAAAATTTGGTTGCCTGGAGAAGTCATCAGTGTTGTACATCAGTTTCATGATGGCATACTTATCTGGATACTGGATAGTTGGTTCTGGATAGTTGGATAATGCTCTCGAGATTTCTGGGTCACCAATGGAGTGAAATAAAGAAGTGTCCTTGATCTGGTGCTTTTTAGCATGATGTTTTCATCTATGTTGTCAGAAAACCTTCACTGAGGAGGAACATGGTCTCAAGGTCAACTACTGCACTGATGCAAATTCTTCAACTTGAAAAGGCTACAAGCCAAAACCAAAGTGGAGGGAGTGTTGGTGCATGATCTTCTTTTGCAGATGATTGTGCTCTCAAGGCAGCTTCTGAAGCTGAGATGCAACAAAGTATAGATTGCTTCTCCGTTGCTTGTGTTAATTTTGGTCAAACAATTAACACCAAGAAAATACAGGTGCTCTATCAGACAACAGCACACCATCCATATGTGGAAGCTTTGATTACATCAAATGGAGAAATTTTGAGTACTGTGGACAGGTTAACTTATGTTGGCAGTATATCTTTCCAGGGAGGTAAACGTTGACAATGATGTTGACACACACATTGCCAGAATTTGCTCAGTATTTGGGAGATTCCAAAAGAAAATGTAAGAGAGAAGAGGTATTAGACTGACTACCAAAGTGAAGGTCTTCAGAGCCATTGTGTTGACCTCATTGCTATATGCCTGTGAAACCTGGGCAATCTATCAGCGCCATGTCAGGAAACTGAATCACTTACATTTAAATTGTCTTAGGAAGATTCCAAAGCTCACCTGAATGGAGAAGATACCAGACACTGAGGTCCTTTCTCAAACTAAACTGCCTGGCATTCCAACATTAATACAAAGAGTACAATTATGATGGGCTGGTCAGATTGTTAGAATGTCAGATGTACACTTGCTAAAAAAAGCACCAAAAAAACTATTTTATGGAGAACTCAGGGCAAGCTCTAACAAGGGGGTCAAAAGAAATGATACTGAGACATCCTGAAGGTCTCACTGAAGAACTTTTGAAATAATTAGACAGCATGGGAGGCACGGAACGGGACCCTCCAACATGGTGTGCCCTCATCAATGAGGATGCTACACTCTATGAGGAAGGCAGAATTGAAGCAGCTCAAAGAAAATGTGACATTCATAAGTTTAGAGTACCCATCCCAGGTGTCCACATGCACTATTTGTGCTCAGTCTTTGGTAGAAAATTCCGAGATTGTATTGGTCTGATCAGTCACAGTCAGCCACACTGTAATTTGTCTCAAACATAGTGATGTCATTTTGGTTTTCTTTGATAATGAAGGACAAGAACCAACCAAACAAATTATACCTTAATTTATTCAGTCATTATCCAATTGAGGGGAACCCCTAAATTTTGTTATTTGCCACTACAAAAAGAGCTGCTATAAATATGTTTTGTCGGTGTTTTTTGCTTTTTATGATTTCTTGGGGATACAAATCTTGTGGGGGTATTACTGGATCAAAGAGTATGCACAATTTGATCGTCTGAGCATAGTTTGAAATTGCTCTTCAGAATGGTTGGATCAGTGCTCAGTTATACCAATAGTGCATTAGGGTCCAGGTTTTTCCCACATCTTCTCCAACATTATTCATTTTCCTTTTTTTCATATAAGCCAAATCTAGTAGGTTATGAAGTAGTATCTCACAGTTCCTTTAATTTGTTTTTCTAATCAATAATGATTTTGAACGTTTTTTATATGTGTAGATAACTTTAATTTCTTTATCTGAAAACTGCCTTCTAATCTTGGTTGTATTGGTTTTATTTGTGAATATATATTTTTTAATATATGTGATCAACATTACCTATTTTGTAATTTATTATGTTCTTTTTTTGGTCATAAACTTCTCTCCATTCCAGAGATCTAACAGATAGTCTATAACCTTATTCTATGTAATTCTCCTTATTCTCCTAACATTTTTTTATGTCCAAATCCTGTGCCTATTTTGATCTTATCTTGGTATAGGGTGGAGATTTTGGTCATTATTTAGTTTTTACCATACTATTTTCCAGTTTCCCCAGAAGACTGTGAGAAATAATGAGTTCTTATTCCAGAAGTTCGAGTCTTAGGAAGAATCATACAGAGAAGTTTACTCTTATTATTCCACTGGTAATTTATTCCACTGATCCAGGTTTCTATTTCTTAGCCAGTACCAGCAAGGTTTTGATGACAGCTGTTTTGCAATACCCTTTTAGATCTGGTTCAGCTAGGTCACCTTCCTTTATAGGTTTTTTCCATCAATACCTTTGATTTTCTTGATCTGCTATTCCAAATGAATTTTGTTACAATTTTTTTCTAGACCTATAAAATAATATTTATGGAGTTTGTTTATTATGGCATTGAAAAAATGATTTAATTTAGGTTAATTGTTATTTTCATTATAGCAACTCCCCCTAACCATGACCAATTGCCCTTTTGTCAACAATATTTGTCTCACTTTGTATGAAAAATTCTTTGTAATTGTGTTCATATAGTTTCTACATTTTCTTGGGAAATATAGTTCCAGATATTTTATGTTGTCTCCAGTTACTTTAAATGGAATTTCTCTTTCTATCTCTTGTTACTGGACTTTACTAACTTACTGTTAGTAAAATACAGAATTGTTGATTTATGTGGGTTTATTTTATATTTTGCAACTTTACTAAAGTTATTGTTTCAAGTATTTTTAATTGATTTTTCTAATATACTATCATATCAATTCTAAAGAGTGAGAGTTTTGTTTCTTCATTACTTAATCTAATTTCTTAAAGTTCTTTATTTTTCTTATTGCTAAAGCTTAGATTTCAAATACAATATTGAATAGTAGTGGTGGTAATGATCCTATTTATTTCAGTCCTAATTTTACAGGGTCCTAGTCCCCATTACAAATAATGATTACTGATGGTTTTAGACAGATACTGTTATCATGGGGGAAAACTCCATTTATTCCTATACTCTAGTGCTTTTTTATCTGTTTTTTTTGCAAGACAATGGGGTTAAGTGACTTGCCCAAGGTCATTCAGCTAGGTAATTATTAATTGTCTGAGACTGGATTCTGTACTCAGATCCTTCTGATTCCAGGGTTGGGTCTCTAACCACTCTACAACCTAGTTGCACCCCTAATGTTTTTCAATAGGAATGGATACTGGATTTTGTCAAAGGTTTTTTCAGCATTTATTGCAATAATCACATGACTTCTGTTATTTTTGTTATTGACATGGACAATTATGGTGATTGTTTTCCTAACTTTGAAACTAACCTTTTATAAAGTTTTTCATCAATATTCATAAGGGACATTCATATATAATTTTCTCTGTTTTGGCTCTTCCTGGTTTAAATATCACCATTGTCTTGGTGTCATATTAGGAATTTGGCAGGACTCCTTCATTTATTTTTTTCAAATAGTCAATATAGAATTAGAATTAATTGTTCTTTAAATGTTTGATAGAAGTGACTTGTAAATCTATCTGGTCCTGGAGATTTTTTCTTAGGGATGCTTATTCAATTTTGTTTTCTGAAATGGGATTATTTAAGTATTTTATTTCCTCTTCTGTCAATCTGGGCAATTTATATTTTCGTAAATATTCATATATTTCCTTTAGTCAGATTGGGCAAAATAGTTCTACTTTATTATTTAATATTTTTCTTAATCATGGTGATATCCTTTTCATTTTTTGTACTGGTAATGTAGTTCTTTGTCTTTTTTAAAATCACATAATTGAAAGGTTTATCTATTTTATTGTTTTTTCATAAAATTTTCTTTTATTTATTAGCTCATTAGTTTTCTTACAATTTTGTTAATTTCTTTTGAGTTTCGGAATTTCTAATTTGGTATTTAATTGAGGATTTTAATTTTGTACCTTTTATACCTTTTTAGTTACATGTCCAATTCATTGATCTCCTCTTTTGCCAATTTATTCCTATAGGCATTTAGAAATAAAAGATTTTTCCTTAATGACTGCTTTGACTGCATCCCACAGGTTTTAGTGTGATGTTTCATCATTGTCATTGTCTTGAACGAAATTGTTGATTATTTTTATGATTTGTTGTTTGATCCACTCATTCCTTAAGATTAGATTATCTAGGTTCCAGTTAATTTAACTTGATCTTTACATGGCTATTAAGTGCATGTAATTTTTATTGCGTTAGGATCTGAAAAGGATGTATTTAATATTTCTTCCTTTTCTGCATTAGATCATGAGATTTATATGCCCTGATCACTTTTTTGTGTAGGTGCCATGTCCTGCTGTGAAAAAGGTATATTTCTTTCTATCCCCATTCAGTTTTCTCCAGAGTTCTATCATATCTAACTTATCCTAAATTCTATTCTATTCACCTTCTTATCTTCCTTATTGTTTATTTTATGATTTTATATATATATAATTCTAAGAGAGGAAGGTTTAGTTCTCCCACTAATATATTATTCCTTTCTATGACTTCCTCCAATTCCTTTTGTATTTTTAAGAGTTTAGATACCATACTACTTAGTAAATATATGTTTAATATTAATATTGCTTCATTGCCTATGGTTTCCTTATCCCTTTTTTGATTTATTAATGCTTTTTCTTTGTCTAAGGTAAGAATTGCTAATCCTGCTTTTTTATTTCACCTGAAGCTTAATATATTCTGCTCCAGCCTTTTAATCTTTACCTGTATGTATCTCTCTGCTTCAATTATGTTTTTTGAAAAACAATATATTATAGGTTCTGGATTTTAATCCATTCTGCTATCTGCTTCCAATTTATGGGATAATTCATCTCATTCACTTTCATAGTTATTGTTACTAACTCTGCATTTCCTTCCATTCTATCTTCCCCCTGTTTGTACTTCTCTTTCTTCTTTTCCCTTATTTCTCCTCACCAATGTTTGAATTTTGACTACTGCCTCCCTGAATTAGTCCTCCCTTTTATCACCTCACCTCCATTTTAATTTCCCTTTCTCTTTTAAATTATTATTTTTTCTTTTCTCCCTCCTTTTTATCACCCTCTTCTTCCCTATTTTACCCTTTCCCCATTGTTTCTTCACTGTAGGGTATGATAAGTTTCTAAACCCATTTGAGACCTCCTTTTTTATCTCTTGATAGATTTACCAGTTCAACCCCTCCCTTCTTTCTTTCTACTTTATTAGGACCTTTGTGCTTCTTGATGCATTGGTATTATCCTCTAATTCCTCTGTCTTCTTATCACAAAATAATCCCCTTTTCCCCCCAATATCTTAATTATTTTATAGTGGTCTTGTATCTACTCCATCTATCATACAACAATCCTTTCATCTATCTTGATAGTACAATTCAAAAAATCATAATCAACCTTACATCTTAATCAATTTATACTCACACACTTTCAAGAACAATTCCACCAAATGCTGCAGTATAAATACAACACTCAAGAGTTAAAATTTCAATCACATGACAGCCAATTTATACCCACACCTTCTGTCTAAGTATGCTATTTTCAACTGACCTGGAAAGTATAATTCTCAAAAGTTTCAAGTATCATCTTCCCTTAAAAGGATATAGACAGTTTAGTCTTATTAATGAACATCCTTGATTCCTTCTGCTCATTTTTTTATGCATCTCTTGAGTCTTGTATTTGATGATCAACCATTCTCTTCAGTTCTGGTCTTTTTATCAAGTAAGTTTGAAAGTCCTCTATTTAGGTGAAAATCCACCTTTTTTCTTGAAAGAATATGCTCAATTTTGCAGAGTAGTTGATTCTCCATTGTAATCCAAGCTCCTTTACTTTCCATAAAACCATTTTCCAGATCCTACAATACTTTAAATTTGAAACTGATAAGTCCTACATAATTCTGAATGTGACTTCTTGTTATTTAAATTGTATCTTTTTTTGGCTGCTTGCAATATTTTCTCCTTAAACTGAGAATTCCAAAAATTTGAATACAATATTTCTTGGAGTTTTTATTTTGCCATGTCTTTCTGGGAATAATTGGTAGATTCTTTCAAGGACATTTTTATCTTCTTGTTCTTATTAAGGCAGTTTTATGTGATTATTTCTTGCATGTTATTGTCTAGATTCTTTTTTTCTGATCATGACTTTCAGGTAACTTAATAGTTTGTAAATTTTCTCTTCTGGATCTGTTTTCCAGGTTGGTCATTTTTCCTAAGAGGTACTTTGTATTTTATTCATTTTTTTCAGCCTTTAGGTTCTGTTTGATGAAATCTTGGTATCTGATAGAATCATTCATTTCCATTTGTCCAACTCTAGCTCATCAGTTAAATTTTTTGCCTCCTTTCCTGCTGAGTTGTTTCATTTTCTATTTGATTAATTTTACTTTTAAAGGAGTTTATTTCTTCAGTTAATTTTCCATAATTCTACTGCATGACACTCATTCCTTTTCTCCATTTTTTTTTGGATTTGAGATCAATTCATTAGCTCCTTTGAGGTTTTACATGTGGACATTTTATCACTGTTTTCCTCTTTTAAGATGGCATTTTAAGTCCCTTTCAACACAGTAACTCTCAATGGTTAGCACTTTTTTTATCATATCATTTTTACAGTTGAATTCTGTTTATGTGTTATAGGGTGAATAGATCCAAGGTTTATTTTTTTTTCTGGGGGCTGTTGTTTTGGTTCCTGGCTTTGTGTTTTGGTGTTTCCAGTGTCCCTGATTTGCTCCCTGTGCCCAACCCAGCAACAATATTTCAGGGATTAAAACCTTGCTTCCCAAGCTTGGGACCCTTATTGCTGATGGAGGTACATATGAACCTTCTCTACATTGTGGTTAAAAGCCCCTCTCTGGTTTCCCAGTTCTCCCACCTGTATCAAGTGTTGCAACTTAGAGTTTTTGCTGCTTTCTTTCTAAACTCTGCTCCAGTCCTGACTTCTAAAATAGCCCTTTCCAAATCTTTCCTGTCACCCTCCCTCCCCTCCAGAATCCTTCTTAGGTCCGTTCTTCCCATATGATCTTGTACTTTATCCCTATACAAATTGGTTCCTTTTTTCTTACATGCCCCAAAAGTTATGTGACTTTCTTTTCTTCCATCCCTCTCTCCTTTCCTCCCTCCCTCCCTCCCTATTCTTCCTCTCTTCATATGTGAGGAATCATATACTTACCTCTGGGTGCTCTACCCAAATGAAAATGAGTTTTGATAGCAGTAAACCTTGAAAAAAATTTTTTTGGGGGGGCTTCTTTTTCTCTTTCCTATGTATTTATTCTATCTTTAAAAATAGGCAATTAATTCATTTGATTAATTTGTGATTTCTTGAAATACAGCACTAGAAAACCTGACTTTGATAAAAAAAATTCCTTTGGATTCAAATAGAGATATTTGATCATACCTTAAACCCAAGGCTCAAAAATTGTTTCCAGTCCAAGCCTCACTTTATCATTCCTTGGATTTTGTTGGCTCAGAGTGATTGCAAAGAGCATTTTTTCCTGTTCTGTCCAGAAACCCTGAATGTTTTAACCTTCCAACTTGTTTTTTTAAATAGGCAAAATAAACCATCTTTTCTCCCATTTATTACTCATCCTTAAATCTCTAAATGGGTGTGTCCTCAGACAACCTGAGACTTGGGGCTTAAATCTAAGATATCAGTTTAAAAAGATCAAAGTCTCACACTGTATCAGGAGACATCTCCAGTCATCTTGATCCATGTTTTGCTACCAGACTTAGATGACCATGGAAAAGAGAATGAGCCAGATGACTTTGCTCATTTCTTCCTTACTTCAATATAACTCCAAGTCAAGAAATCTCTTTCCTTATATCACTGGTCCTTTTTGAGATTGAGGCACAAACAACAGCAATGATGACTGCCATTTTATAAATGATTAAACAATGATTCAGAGAGGGCAGATGATTCCCACAAGGTTACACAGCTAGTAAATTGATATAGTAGGATTTGAATCCAGTCTAATTCTGGGTTTTTCCATTTCAGCACATTAACTCACTGATTTGAAAAATTAATTTTTACAAAGGAATGATTAGACTAAACTTTCTGAACTCTGATTCAGAATACAGCATAACATCTTCTGTCTAGTTATAATGATTCTGAAACATTTCTTTTGTTCTTTTCATAGTATTTAATCCAGATCAGAGAAGTTATCACAGTGTGAATAGGGTTGGTTCATGTTATTCTGAATGTTCTACAGATAGCTACTCCCTGCACACTGGCTTTGAGAATTCACTGAAATGCTGCTACAGATGTTATGTAGCCTAAAGGTAGAAATCATGGTAGATCCTGGATCTATGTTATGGAAATACTTACTTTATTCCATAAATTAAAAATAAAATTCAAAACAAAAAATTCATTAAAGAAAAATAAATGAGATAAAATAAAACAGGTGTGATTATATATATATATATATATGTATATATATATACATGTATGACAATGGGCTTAAGTGACTTGCTTAAGGTCACACAGCTAAAAGTAAGTATTATGTCTGAGATCAGATTTGAACTCAGGTCCACCTGAATTCCAGGGCTAGTTCTCTATCAACTGTACCACCTAGGTTCCCCTGATCATGTTATTCTTAAACTCAACAAACACCAGTCATTCACATTGCCTTCAGATTTGTATAAAAATTTCTATTTGTTTATTAAAGTATTTCACAACCTGGTGCCTTCCTACCTGTTAAGTTTTCTCTTACTTTGCTTACCTCCATGATTCAACTACACATTCAAGATCCCTTACTGATCTTCTTTTTGCTCTTCATGCACAACAAATTCTTTCATCACCAGGATGAGGTTGGAATACTCTCTGAACACACCTCTAACTCTAAACTTCTTTAATTTCGTTCTGGATTTAGCTCTAATCCTGACTTCTAAAAGAGCCTTTTCCAAATCTTTTTTGTTTCTCTCCCTCCCCTTTTAGGCCTTTCTGTTATGCCCCTTCTTTTGAAGTGATTTGCATCTTAGCCTATAAATATATGTATACATACATACATATATGTATGTATGTATGTATGTTATTACATATTTGTTACCCTCAGGGAAATTTGAATTGCTTTGAAGGTGGACTCTTTTATCTACCTCACTTTATCTCCTCAACCACAATATCTGGTAGTTAATAATAAATACTTATTAAACTTTATTTGTCTTAACTAAATCATCCACTAAAAGAGGAGTAATACAATAATAATGGAAAATTAACTATACAAGAAAAGAGAAAGGAGAAAGAAGGAAAAGAGTGGGCAAGATTATGAATATATTTGAGCATGGGAAGAATATTTCTTCATAAAGTGATATTGTATATGTGATTGTGTATGTGCAAAAAAGGCAACAAGTGAACTGATGGGAGAGGCACAATCAACTGCAACATTATGTTAACTAATACTCATTCATACCTTTTTCTAGATAGCAACAGTGAAAGCTGTTCATATTATTCAGTCAAGACATCTTCTTGATCAGGAACTGGGCTAAATGCTGGGGCAAAAAAAATGAAAACTAAATCCATCTCTGCTTTCAAGAAGTTTTTATTCTATCAATTTGGACATATAATACTTAAATATTTAAACAAATAAATTTTGAATTTGTCTAGCTCTGAGAGATACAACTAGGAATCTTAGGTGGAGATCTTGCTCAGGTATGACACACCAAAGAATCTTCTAGGTTTGGGTGTAGTCAAAGGAAATGACAGAGCAAAAAGATGAAGTGCCATGTTTGTGGAAAAGCCAGTTAACTATATCAACTAGATTTTCAGTTGATATTCTAGGATTATCTGTTAAGTTTTCTATTATGTAGAAAGAATGATAGTTTTGTTTCCTTGTTGCCTTCTCTAATGTCTTTAATTATCCTCAGAATGAAAACGTGGTCTACTGCTAGGGTCATACTAACAGGAAAAATAATCAAAGCTCATCTTTTTTTTGGGCATAGCCTTTGAGTATACAGAATACTCACCAGGTAGAAATGTGCAACAGCCAGCTCAAAATGACTATTGAAAACCAATTATTACCTTTTCAGTATAAGAATTAACAATTCATAAATCAACAAATTTTACATATAAAGCGTCAGTTCATGGTTTTGTTGATTTTCTGGATTTATAAAAAGTGGTAGAGAAAATGTTTAAAATGTAGATTAATTTTAAAAGTATTTTTATTTTCTGGTATGTTGCTAAGCCACCACGATGAGCAAAGCCTTCATCAATGAAATTCTTAATCCCGAGATCTTCATTTTATAGCAGAGGATGGAAAAATCCAAGGAAATGAATGGATGTGTCAGACACATGATCTGAGGCAGAGATTGGAAGTTGTGGCTCAACATTGCTTTGAATCGAATGATTCAGCATCTCTAGAATCCAGTTCAGTTCCTGATGATGCAGTTACTGAATAACCAGTGTGAATAACCAGCTTTCATTGTTGCTATATAGAAAAAAAGGTATGGATGAGTGTTGGCTAACAGGATGCTGGAGCTGATATTGTTCATAATAGTTCACTTGATACATGTTTGCAGTCATAAGTCACAAATACAATAATGAAACTATATGAAAAAATAATATACTTTGTATACAAAATAGTAATCAAGTAGAAAGTATAGAGAAAGCAACTTCAAAATTGATAGTAATTTTAGAAAGGAGGTTGGGTTCAGAAGAGGAATTTGGAGATGGAAACCATATCTTAATTCTGAAAGGTGGAGAATGGGTGTAGAAATTTTTTTTTGATATTATTAACTGGCAGAAGGGAGCTAGGGTTTCTTTATAAAATATGTCCTGATTAGGTTCATACAAGATAGAATTAAAGAGATGAAGGACCATCACAGTCTCAGCCCTTTAGATGAGAAAATCAACAGATATATTTCTACTCTATCATTAGCTTCTTATATGTACTGAAAATATGAGGAGAAAAACTTATTTTCAAGGAGAAATTAAACATAATATTCTATATAAGAAAATGATAAAACCGATGGTCTCAGCCACTGCTGGAAATACTTTTCTTGTTCTTTGATGAAACACTTTCAAATTTCTCTATTTTAAAAAATATTTCCATGTTACTTCTGTTGTTAAATAAACAGGAAAAAAGAAAAAGTATTCTCTGACCTGCCTTCAGGCTTTTTCTTTTTCTGGAAATGGATAGGATATTTTCAACTTAAGTCCTTCGGGGCTATCTTGGATCATTGCATTACTGAAAACAGCAGAATCATTCACAGTTGATCATCTTACAATAGTACTATTTCTGTATAAAATTCTTTCCTTGTTCTGCTCATTTCACTTTATGCAAGTTAAAAAAAACTTTCCAGGTTTTTCTGAGAGTAACCTGCTTTCATTTCTTTTGATTTTTCATGTCCTTTTTTTTTTATCAAGCTGTTGCATCATTTTTTCTGATATTTTTGTATCACTCATTTCTCTTCCCAATTTTTCCTCTACCTCTCTTAATTTTCAAAATCCTTTTTTAACTTTTCCAGTGCCTGAGACCAATATGTATATTTCTTGGAGACTTTGCATGCCGGAGTTTTCACTTTATTCCTGTGTTCTTGCTCAGCATCAGTTCATGCAAATCCCTCCAGGCTTCCCTGAATTCCCATTCCTCCTGGTATCTAACAGAACAGTAGTGTTCCATGACATACATATACCACAGTTTGTTAAGTCATTCCTCAGCTGAAATACATTCCCTCAACATCCAATTCTTTGCCACCACAAATAGGGATTCTATGAATATTTTTGCACAAGTGATGTTTTTACCCATTCTCATAATCTTTTCAGGGTATAGACCCAGTAGTGACACATCCATTTTGCTGGATGAAAGGGTATGTACATTTTTGTTGCCCTTTAGGCATAATTCCTGATTGCTTTCCAGAAAGGTTGGATGAGTTCACAGCTCCACCAACAATGTAGTGTCCCAGATTTCCCACATCTCTTCCAACATTGATCATTGTCCTTTATGGTCATATTGGCCAATCTGAGAGGTGTGAGGTGGTATGTCAGAGATGCATAAATTGACATTTCTCTAATGAGTAATGATTTAGAGCAATTTTTTTCATATGACTATGGATTACTTTGATTTCCTCATCTGTAAATTGCCTTTGCATATCCTTTGACCATCTGTCAATTGGGGAATGGCTTGTCTTTTTTTTTTTTGAAAATTTGACTCAGTTCTCTGTATCTTTTAGAAATGAATCCTTTGTCAGAAATACTAGTTGTAAAAATTGTTTCCCAATGTACTACATTTCTTTTGATCTTGGCTACAGTGGTTTTTATCTGTGCAAAAGCTTTTTAATTTAATGTAATCAAGATTATCTAGCTTGTTTTTAATGATGTTCTTCATCCCTTCCTTGGTCATAAACTTCTCCCCTTTCTATAGATCTGACAGGTAAACTACTCCTTGATTTTCAAGTTTGCTTATAATAATGTTTTTTATGTCTAAATCCTGTATCCATTTTGATCTTATGTTGGTATAGGGTGTGAGGTGTTGGTCTAATCTAAGTTTCATACAGACTTCCAGTTTTCCCAGCAGTTTCTATCAAAGACAGAGTTTTTATTCTAATATTAGGACTCTCTGGGTTTATCAAACAGTAGATTACAATAATCATTTCCTGCTATTTCACCTAATCTATTCCACTGATCTAACATTTCTTAGCCAATACCAGACAGTTTTGATGACTGATGCTTTATAATATAATTTTAAATCTGGTAAGGTTAAGTCACCTTCTTTTGCACTTTTTTTCATCGATTCCCTGGAAATTCTTGACTTTTTATTTCTCCATATTAATTTACTTACCACTTTTTCTAACTCATTAAAATAATTCTTTGAAATTTTGATTGGTAGGGCACTAAATAGGCCATTTAGTTTTGGTAGAATCATCATTTTTATTAT
This sequence comes from Macrotis lagotis, assembly GCF_037893015.1. NCBI lineage: Eukaryota > Metazoa > Chordata > Mammalia > Peramelemorphia > Peramelidae > Macrotis > Macrotis lagotis. Next base: position 189,771,927 of record NC_133658.1, on the reverse strand, counting down.
GTTAGTTTGGCCTATCCATGAGTAGTTAATGTTTGCCCACTTATAAATTTTATTTTGTGTGAGAAGTGTTTTGCAATTGTTTTCAAAAAGTTTTTGAGCCTGTCTTGGCAGATAGACTCCAAGGTATTTTATATTGTCTGAGATTACTTTGAATGGGATTTCTTTTTCTAACTCTTTCTGCTGTATCTTACTAGTCTTATATAGAAATGCCATGGATTTATGAAGGTTTATTTTATATACTGTGACTTTGCTAAAGTTGATAATTATTTCTAGTTGTTTTTTAGATGATTTTTTTCCGGAGTCTCTAGGTATACCATCATGTCATCTGCAAAGAGTGTATCCTCCTTCCCAATTCTAATTCCTTCAATTTTGTTTTCTTCTCTTATCACTGAGGCTAACATTTCTAATGTGATATTGAATAATAGTGGTGATAATGGGCATCCTTGTTTCACCCCTGATCTTATTGGGAATGCCTCTAGCCTATCCATTTTAACTTTTCATCTTTTTTTTCCTTTTCCAGATTTATCTAGATTTATCCTGGTAAACAGACAGCAGTCTACTTCATACAAACAGATGAATTCAAAATAACTGATTTATCTAAAATAAATCCTTTTCAGTATCTTAAAATTGAATCAATTTCAATTTTTGTGATGCTTTTTACATGATTGCTGCCTTCTGAATCATACTTTTCCTGCAATTTACTGTGGCATAAGCTGCTATAAGCAAAATATTCCCCATGATCCTCTCCATTCCAATCAATTTATAGCCAAAAGGAAATAAAAGAGCCGACATTAATTGGACTCTGCTTCAGTTAAATAGTACAATTTAGAATTTCATTGTGGATTGCATCATTTGAAAATAAAATATCAATTTCGTGGTCAGATAAATAGAAGGACCACTAGGCTCTTCACAATCTTCCTTCAATCAGTCTCAGTATTATAGGAATTGAATTGAAATGAACAATGAAAAACTGAGTCTGGCATGATCTGATTCTATCTCACTTGTCCTAATTTTTTTCTTAACTGACCTTCCCTTACTTCTCCTACAATTCCCAAGTTCCAGTCAACCAGTCTGGTGCTTTCTGATCTTTAACTCTGCTATCATATATGAGTTGCAGATTGAGGTCAGAAAGGTGAGGGTCTTGTCCAGTCTTGTTCATCACTTATAGTGGAATAGCTGACTGTAAGACTAGGACATGGGTCTACATATCCCTAAGAATTATTGAGGGAAAAGCCACCTTCACTTAGGTTAAGGAGCTCATTAGGGGAACAGTTTTCATTTAGATATATAATTGCATTTATGGCCAACAGGAAGAAGGGAAGAGAGGAGAAGGAACTGTGTGCATTGAAAGGTTGCTATGCATTTAAGAGAACCCTTAAATCACACAGTATGGAGAAATGAGACAATATGGTTTCAGCCTCACACAGACCGGAAGATATTTGCTACAAGGGAACTCAGAGGTGCTCTAGCATTTTATTTTATAGATGAGAAAGATAAAATTGGAGGAGGTTCAGTAATTTTTCTAAGGTCACACAGGTAGTCAAGTGTGGAATTTGAATCACATGAGGAAGAAGGTTTTCTGAAAGTACCTTCTATTATATTCTATATTGGCTAGAGAGGTAAAGGAGAGGAAATTTGTCAGTTTCTACATAGTGGTTAAAGTACTGGCTTTGGAGTCAGAAGATCAAGGTTTGAACCTTAGCCCTACCACTTAGGCCTTTTCTAAAAAAGTTGGTGACAATAACTGAATGAATGAATGAATGATTTTAGTCAATAAACTTCTCTTGACTTCAAATTCTTATTGTTCTGTTTAATTCCCAAGGCTGTTGTAAAGATTAAAAGAGAATTTATATAAAGCAAAGAGTCAGAGATATGTGAGCTATAATTAGGAGGACTTAGGGTACATAGTACAGGATTACCACTGAAAATCAAAGTACTGGTCTTGCAAATAGGATACCTGGATAAATGACTCTTCTATGCCATTTATGGGTCTTTCCCATACAAATCATTTAGGCACTGTGAGCCTCAGTTTTTGTTAACTATAAAATGGGATAATAACATTACAATCTACTATGTGATATATTAATGCATGTTTTAGTTATGATCAGGAGATTTGATCCAAAGCAATGATATAAGAGTGGTTTGATTTTGCATCTTTATAGGATTTAGACTCAACCAGGTTCTGAATGTAACTACTAGTATGGCAGAATTTACATTTCCTATACCATATCTCGGCTAGTTCCTTCACAGAAATAGATCATATTCAAATCCAGGTCTTCCATTTCTAAATTACATTATTTCTTCCTCTCAGCATTCTGACTGATTTAAATAAACTGGCTTGTCAATGGACAAATAAGCTCATTCTCACTAAGGAACTGGAGTTCCCTTGAGCATCCTTTTATATAGAGGAGGGGCAGATCTTTCAGAGAGGGTAATATAGTGAGAGAGTAGAAGATACAACATAGTCGTTGAGTTGGTAGAGAAGGCTTCATTGAGAAAGTAACCTGCTAAAATATTTTAAAAGAAAATAATGGATAAGGACAATGCTTAATAAAAAGGAACATTCTTTTGATATCACTAAAAGTTCTCCCATCTCCTTTTTTGAGAGAATGAGTATGAGGAAGACATGTTCTAAACTCCTGGAGGTTCATAAAATCCTGCCATGTGCAAACCAGTGTCAATATCAAGGATAAAATTTTACTTCTTTCAACAAACATTTTTTGAAATGATGGTCTCAGTCTGGGTCTTTTAAGTGCTACTTGTACTAGAGGCCCTGGGAAACAAAGACAAATGTGAAAACAATCTCTGACTTTAAGAAACATATTCATATTTGATGATATCATCCCATTCTTCCACAAATATGATTCTATTGCATTGTCTCAAAAGATAATATTTATTTACGACACTATCATATCAGCAAAACTGTCATTCTCATGTCTCAAGAATGCCAAAAATTATCACCATATGAAATTATTGGCTTTCATTTCTTGATATTTATTCCAGTAGAACAAAAGTCCTCCATTTAACCTGGAAAAGCTTTGAGATTGTGTCCATTCACAGATTCTGTGTGTGTGTGTGTGTGTGTGTGTGTGTGTGTGCATTTCTTGTGTCTTAATCACAATCTAGCTAAATTAAAAGGAGCTCATTTGTCTTGTTGATCACAAGATGAAGAAACTTTTAGCCACAGAAATTCTTGATAACCATCCACCAGATCATAAAAGGATTATTCTCTCTATCATCACTGAAGGGGATACCCCAATGAGCAAATAAAAAGAAGAACCTTTAAGACCTGGAAAATGTATCCAAAATTTCAGAAACAATTTGTCTGAGTTCACCCCATCCCAGAAAAATCATCTTGAAAACATAAAAATCAAGTGGTTATACTGCCTCTTCTTAAAGACCTCTGATATCAGGCTCTTAATAGCTATGTGACTCTGGGAGAACATTCTCCCTCAGTTTCCTTAGGTGTAATATGGGAATAATAATAGTACCTAACTTCCAGAGTTGCTGTGAGATATGTGTTGTGAGAAACAATATAACATTTTAGAAATATTTATTCTCTATGTATTTGTTAACTTTTATCATTATTATTATTATTCTAACCTCTTCACTTTGTGATGAGAAAAGAGCTTAAGTGACTTGTCAAGTTTCACAGAAGTAGTAAAGTAGAAGATCCATGACTAGATCCCCTTTGATTTCTAACCCAGTATTCTTGCTGCTGCACTCTGATGACTCCTAGAAAGTACCCATGAACTCATTGAGGAGAACATCCTCCACTTGTTCAGATTGTCACTCCACCATACTTTTTTCCATGTGCTCTTATAAATACTCTGCAGAGAATCAGCCCAACCTTCTGGAAACCTTACTTCCTTTTAGGTGTTTTAATATCCTGTGATTACCAGTGAAAAACTCACTGTCCAACCATTATTCCTTACTCTTGAATCCTGATCTGCCCAACTCCTTTTCAATCTGTTCTATACAAATCCTCTGGTTATATGGCAGTTCTTTATATTTTGCAAGTGAAAGGAATCAGAAATAGGATGGGAACCTCATACCCAATGACTAGATTAATATTATTTCTACTATGCCAGATCATAACCTACTGTATACTGTAACTCTTCACATCATCAATGGGAATAGATACATGGTAATGGGAACTGGGCATGAAACTAAGAGTTTGAAGGATTAAAATAGACCTCCTGAAGAAGGTATCACGTGAGCTGATTCTTGAAGAAAATTAGGGACTCTAAGAGATCAAAGCCTAAGAGACAGAATTCTAAGAAGAAAGAATCCATTCCAACCATAGGGAATAATCAGTGAAAAGTTACCAAGATGATAAATGTGATCATGTGAAATAAAGAGAATGCTAGTTTTACTGAATTGCAGAATGAATGAAGGAAAGAATTATGGTATTAGATTGGAATGGGGCCAGGTGGTGAGGGGATTTAAAGGTCAAAAAGAAGAATTTATATATTAGAAATATTAGGTTAAAAGGAAGTTAGCTGAGTAGCAGAGAGACATATTAATTCTTGGGCTATATTAATGAAATCATAAGTCAGGGGTGCTAGGTGGAGCAGTGGATAGAGCACCAGCCCTGAAGTCAGGAAGACCTGGGTTCAAATTTGTCTTTAGACACTAAATAATTACCGAGTTATGTGACCTTGAGCAATTCATTTAAATTCACTTCCTTGTAAAAAGAAAAATGGAATCATAGATGCAGTCTGCATCTCAATTTGATTCCTAAAGCAAAACCACATGGAAGGTTAAAGTAAAATAGGTTTATCATAAAGTTATGAAATTGCACTGGAAGGCAAGGTCTATCCTCCCAGTTAGTAAAAATAGACTTATTGAGAAAACAGGTGGCAATACAAGTCTCATTTGGAATGCAAAGTCATCCTTCTAAGAATAATGGTTTATTTTTCTTAATATTTCTTAACCCTGAGAGGATTTCACTAGGAATATTGACCCTAAGAATATTCCACTCACTATGTCCTGTAGAACTTACAGAAACAATAAAAGATCTACTATGATAAGAAAACCAAGTATTCCCTCTTAAGAAAATTGACCTAATGAAAACATAAACAAGAAAGACTGATATGGGGTGGCTTTGGGGTATGGGAGGGTAAAACTTTAGGAGATGTGTGATTAAAATGCATGGAATATTTGTTTTCATCATTTTAATAGCAGAAACTCCATTTGGTAAATATGCTTTCATATGTTGAATGCAAATTTTGAATGCAAAATGCAAAATATAATTCAAAAATTACTTTTATAAAAATATTTCTCTCATTTATTTTTCCAAATTCAGGCAAAGATATTAGGGTTTTTAGTTTTACAGCTTTCTCACTCCTTACCTTTCTTCTCCCTATCCCCTGTCAGAAAATCCAATATAGGCTTTATGTTTAAAAGTCTGTTAAACATATATCCATATTAATCATATTATGAAAGAAGAATCACATTTAAAAGGGGAAAAATTAGGGGGAAAAACATTATAAATAAATATGTCAATTTTATTTTTCCTTTTTAATTTTTTATTTACATTTTTATTTGTTTACATATTACTAAAATAATCTTGCTGTAAGAGTAAGCATAATCCTCCCTCCCCCACAAAAATAAAAACCTCACAAGAAATAAAATGAAGAAAGAGAAAAAAGTGTACTTCAGTTTGTGTTTATATACCATCAGCTCTGTCTCTGGTGTGGATCATATTCCTTCAGGGAAGTTACTTTCCCACAGTTGCTATTGCTGACTGTAATTCCCTCCATCCATTCCTCCCCATTCCCTTTATTCTATTTTCTCTCTCCTTTCACTCTGTCCTTCTTCAAAAGTATGCTATGGTGCAGCCAAGTGGCACAGCAGACAGAGCCCCAAGCTTATATCCTACCCCCACCCCCCAAGACCCAGTATCCACCTAGCTGTATGATCCTGGGTAGGCTATCCAACACCACCACTTTGCAAAAAATGAACCAAAAAAAGGTGTATCTGACTGCCCTCTCCCACTATCTACCCTTTCCTCAATCACTCCACTACCTCCTCCACTCCTCCTGTACCCTTTCTCCTATCCATTTCCCCTCCTTTTTCCCTCTAGATTTATGTTCCCTATTAACTGTGTATGCTGTTTCCTCTTTGAGCCATTTCCAAAGAGAATGATGACTCACTCATTTCCCCTCACCTTTCCCCAGTACACTCTATTGTAAAAGCTTTTCATTGACTCTTTTTCTGTAAAATATCTTAGCCCATTCTACTGCTCCTTTCTCTTTCTTCCAATACACTCCCTTTTCACCCATTGATTTCATCTTTACAATATATTATACCTTCATATTCGGCTCCCTCTTGTGTCTTGTCTAAATATGCTCCTACTAACTGTGCTATTAAATGAGAGAATTCATATGAGTCATTAGTATCATTTTCCCATGCAGTAATACAGACAATTAAGCATAATTACATCCCTCATGATTTGCTCATCCTGTCCACCCTTTCTATGCTTCACCTGAATCCTCTACTTGAAGTTCAAACATTCTGTTCAGCTCTGGTCATTTCAACAAGAACACTTGAAATTCTCCTGTTTCATTGAAAGTCCATATTTTCCCCTTCAATTTTTTTTTTTAGATTTTTGCAAGGCAGTGAGATTAAGTGGCTTGCCCAAGGCCACACAGCTAGGTAATTATGTGTCTGAGGCCAGATTTGAACTCAGGTACTCCTGACTCCAGGGCCTGTTCACTATCCACTGTGCAACCTAGCTGCCTCTTCCCCTTCAGTTTCCCTGGGTAGTTGATTCTTGGTTGCATTCCAAGCTCTTTTGCCTTCTGGAATATTATATTCCAAGGTCTATGAGTCCATAATGCTTCTAAGTTCTATGTGAGATCCTGACTGTAGTTCCACAATATTCAAATTGTTTCCTTCTGGATGCTTGTAATATTTTCTCTTTGACTTGGGAGTTCTGGAACTTGGCTATAACATTCATGGGGTTGTTTTTTTGTATCTCTTTCCAGAGGAGATTGGTGGAATCTCTCAATTTCTATTTTACCCTCTGCTTTTAGGACATCAGGGCAATTTCCCCTGTAGAAATTCTTTAAAAATGAGGCCAAGGTTCTTATCTCATCATGACTCTCAGGTAGTCCAATAATTTTTAGATTGTCTTTTCTAGATCTGTTTTCCAGGTTAGCTGTTTATCGAAAGAAATAGTTTATATTTTCTTCTAGTTTTCCATTCTTTTGATATTCTTTTATTGCTTCAAGATTCCTTGCAAAGTCAGCTTGCTTTAGCTCCATTCTATATTTGAAGGAGTTGTTTTCTTCAGAGAGCTCTCTTATTTTCTTTTCCATCTGGCCAATTTTGCTTTTTAAGAAAATTCTTCTACTCATTAATTTTTGAACTGCTTTTTTCCATTTGACTTAAACTGGTTTTTAACATTGTTTTCTTTAGCTTTTGTTTTGTATCTTCTTGACTAAGATGCTGACTTGATTTTCATGGTTTTCCTGTATCGCTCTCATTTCTCTTCCCATTTTTTTCCTCTATCTCCCTTTCTTGATTTTCAAAATCTCTTCTGAGCTCTGCAATATCTTGAGCCCAACTCTTATTTTTATTGAAGGTTTTGGATACAGAGGCTTGGACTTTGTTATCTTCTGAGTGTATGTTTCAATCCTCCATGGGACCAAAGTAATTATCTGTGGCCAGCTTCCTTTTTTTTCTGTTTACTTATTTCCCCAGTCTGTACTCTGGTTTTTGAGTTGTAACTAGGACACCCCTGCAAGGACCTCAGTTCCTTCAATGTCTTCTGAGAGGCTCTGACTGCTCTCCTGGCTTGTGCTCTTGTCTATGGATGACCACAAGCTCACCCCTCTGTCCTGCTCTATGGAAAATGGGGGGGGGATCCCTGACTGAGTCCAGGGCCTGAATATGACAAAGCACCAGAAAGTACTGGCTCAGGAACAAAGGAGAGACCTTGACAGTCTCCTACCACCCCTTTACTTTCCTGGGCTGAGTACTATGGAAACAACTGCCTGGTGGCTCCCTACTGGATAGCTTCTTGGACCTGCTTCCATTTTCCAGGATCTGAGCTGAGCTAAGAGCCACTGCTATGCTGAGGACAGGCAACACTGGCCTGGGCTCTATGCTCACTCTGGCAGAGGTTTCCTTGCTGATCTTCCAAGTTGTGTTTGGACTTCCCTGGGTTGGAAGGTCTGGAAACTGCTTCTGCTGCCTGGAATGGGCACCCCCAGGTACCCAGGACCCTTGCAGGCTGTTCTGGGAAGGTTGGAGCTACTTCACTCCTGCAAAATGGATCTGCCTCCTCTAACCCAGTGAAACAGTCTTTCCACAATCTTTTTCCAGGTTATCTTGGACTAGAAAACTGCCTCACTGGGTCTTTCTGTGAGTTCTGTCTCTCAAAAATTTAATTAGAGCCATAATTTAATGTTTTTTGGAATATTTTGGAAGAGAGCTCCTGGGAAATCATGTCCTCATGTAGCCATCTTTATCCCCCCCCCCCCAACTTTTATAAAATGAAGGTGGTAAGTTTTGGTCTACATTTAAACTTCATACTTCTTTCTATGGATATGGTTGATATTTTCCATCACAAGTCTTTAGAAGTGTTTTTGATTATAGTACTGCTGAAATGAGCATAGTTGATGATCACACAATGGTGCTATTAGTGTGTACAATGTTCTTCTCACTCAGCTCACTTCACTCAGTAACTGTTTATGTAAGATTTTCCATGCTTTTCACAAGTTCAATCCCACATGATTTCTTTTTTTTTCAATTTATTTAAGGCAATGGGGTTAAGTGACTTGCCTAAGATCACACAGCTAGGCAATAATTAAGTGTCTGAGGATGGATTTGAACTCAGGTTCTCTTGATTCCAGGATCAATGCTCTATCCACTGCAACACTTAGCTACTGCCCAACCCCCCCATGATTTCTTAAAAAACGATAGTGCTCCAAAACATCCATATTCTAAAATTTGTTCAGTCATTCTCCAATTATGGGCATCTCATTAATTTTTAATTCTTTGCAACTATAAAAAGGCTGCTATAAATATTTTTGTACATGTAGATTTTTCAGCCCTTTTTGTGATCTCTTTTTTATACAGATCTAATAGTGGCATAACTAGATCAAAGCTTATATGCTGTTTTATTGTCCTTTGGGCATAATTCCAAATTGTTTTTCAAAAAGGTTGAATTAGTTCACTACTCCCCCAATGATGCATTAGTGTCCAAGTTTTCCCTCATCTCCTCCAACAGTGATCATTTTCCTTTTTAGTTAAATTGGTCAAACTAGTAAGTGTGAACTGGTATCTCATAGTTGTTTTAATTTGAATTTCTCTAATCAATAAGGATTTGAAACATTTTTTCATTTGGCTATAGTTAGTTTTAATTTCTTCATCTGAAAATTTCCTTTTCATATCCTTTCATCATTTATCAGTTGGGGAATGACATATTCTTATAAATTTGATTCAGATATCTATTTTAGAAATGAGACATTTATCAGAAATACTAACTATAAAAATTGTTTCCTAACTTACTGCATTCTTTTAAATCTCTGTTGCACTGGTTTTATTTTTGCAAAAAACTTTTCAATTTAATATAATTAAAATTATCCATTTTGCAGTTTTTGATGTTCTCTATATCTTCTTTGCTCATGCTCCCCTTTTCATCTACTTGACAGATAAACTATTCCTTGTTTGCCTAATTGCCCAGTGGAATTACCTTTTATATCCAAATCTTATACCCATTTCAATCTTATCTTGGTATAGGAAAGATGTGAAAATTCTGAACTGTTTACCAGTACTTATATTTTCCTATATAGAGGAGAGGAAGTTTTAAACAGTAGACAGTTGAACATTTCTGATAGATACTTCCTGTGTATTCCTCTATAAATTACAACCTTCTCCATGTTCTAGGCATCCCTCTAAGACTCTATAATAGATAAAATGCAGACTTGCATTGACAGAAGGAATTTCCTCATCTGGGAGTTCCCTCCAGGGTTATTCCCTTTTTCTATCTTATGCCACACTTCATCCAGTTTTAGAATTTCATTGTTTTATTTACTTTGCTGATAGATTATAGTCCCTCCACACCTAGGTACATGATCTTTAAAGACCTGCTCTTTTCCAGATCTAAAAGTTCTACAAAATGGCAGTCATTAAAACCACTTGGTACTGGTTAAGAAATAGAGTAACCGAGTAGTGGATTAGAATAGGTATAAAAGAAATAGTAGTAAATGACTATAATAATCTACCTAAAGACAGATTCTGGGATAAAAGAACTCACTATTTGACAAAAACTGCTGGGAAAACTAGTATGGCAAAAACTAAGGCATAGACCCACATTTCACACCCTATATCAAAATAAGATCAAAATGGTTACAGGATTTAGGATTAAAGGGTGATACCATTGACAAATTAAGAGATCAAGAAATACTTTATCTGTTGGATATTTGGAAATAAGAGAAATTTATGACAAAACAAGAAATAGAGTTCAATTATAAATTGCAAATTGGATGATTTTGACAATATCAAATTAAAAAGTTTTATACTAATAAAAATAAAACAGTCAAGATTAGAAGAAAAACAGAAAGCTGGGGAAAATGTTCACACCAAAGTGGTTCTAATAAAGGTCTAATTTCTTAAATATATAGAGAATTTAATCAAATTTATAAGACTATAAGTCATTTCCCAATAAATAGTCAAATGATATGAACAGGCAGTTTTCAAATGAAGAAATTAAAGCTCTAATATGGTCATATGAAAAAATGCTCCAAATCTTTACAGTTTAGAGAAATTCAAATTAAAACAACTATGAGGTATCACCTCATACCTATAAGATTGTCTAGGATGACACAAAGGGAAAGTGATCAGTGTTGTAAAGGAAGGTATTAATGCACTGATGAGGGAGCTGTAAACTGATCCAACCATTCTGGAGAGCAATCTGGAACTATGTGCAATGAACTATCAAACTGATGATATTCTTTGACCCAGCAATACTGATCCTAGGCCTATATGCGAAGTAAATCCTAAAAAATGATAAAAGTTCCATTATGTTCAAATATATTTGGAGTAGCTCTTTTAGTAGTGGCAAAGAATTAGAAATTGAAGGGAATGATTGAACAAATTATGGTATATGAATGCTATGGAGTACTATAGTTTTATAAGAAACCATTATAAGTTGGACTTCCCCCTCCCCCTCCAAAGTATACTCTTTCCCACACTTCCCCTCTTTAGCTCTTCAACCATGCTACTTAAACCCTCTTAAATAATTATAACTTAGGTTAAGATTTCTTCCTAATTGTTTATGTCCACCCCTTCTAAGGTTCCGACCCTCTGTCCCTAAGTTTCTAGTAAAATAAGATCACTTCTGATCAAAATAAGTATGGAATCTTTAAGTATTCTAAGTATTGGGACACTCTAAAGTTCTCTCTTAAGAACTTTACAATTGATTGTATGGTATGGGAAACACTTACACAGGACTTCCACATATAGGATACCCTCTTCAGAGAAAGTGCTGAGTTCCATGAGTAAGACAGAATTAAAGTTGGTCAAAGGAAACAGGAAACATATATGTTTAGAGTAAACACCTCAGTTTTTCACCTGGACTCTGATCTGTGCATGACCTGCATTTGTGCATCAACCATAGTTGGGTGCACTGTATTTTGTCTCAAACATAATGAAGTCATTTTGTTCTTCTTCAAAAGAAAGATAAGAATCAAGCATAACCATATCCTTTAAGTTCAGTCTCTTCAGCTATATTCAACCCTTTTGTTATTCTGAGAGAAATACAATTCTCAAGAGTTATAAGTGTTATCTTCCCTTGTAGGGATGTATACAATTTAATGTTCTTGATTAACATTTGTTTGTTTTTGTTTTTCCCCTTTCTGTTTTCCTTTTTATGAATCTCCTGAGTCTTGGATTTGAAGATTGAATTCTCTGTTCAGTTCTGGTCTTTTTTTCAGAAAGATTTGGAAGTCCTCTATTTCCTTGAATATCCTTTTTTTTTCCTCTGACAGAATATTCTGACTTTTGGAGGGTAGTAAATTCTTGGTTATAATTCAAGGTCCTTTGCCCTGTGAAATATGTACTCCAGGTCTTCTGGTCCTTTAACGATGAAGCTGATAAGTCCTGTGTAAGTTTGATTTTTGCTTCCTTTGTATTTCAATGACTTTTTTTTTGCTGCTTGCAGTACTTTCTCCTTTTATTGAGAATTCTAGAATTTAGCTATGATAGTCTTTGAAGTTTTTTCCCTGGGGTCTCTTTCTGGAGGAGTTTTGTGTATTCTTTCAATGACTATTTTTTTTTATCCAAACACATTTGGACAATTTTTCCTGATAATTTCCTGAAAGATATTTTCCAGGAATTTTTTTTATCTAGGCTTCTGGTAGACCAATAATTTGTAAATTATCTCTCCAGTATCTACTTTCCAGTTTGTTTGTTTTTCCTAAAAGTTACTTTATTTTTTCTTAAATATTTTCAGTCTTTTTTTTGCATTTTTTTAAAAATTTAAGGCAATGGGGGTTAAGTGACTTTCCCAAGGTCACACAGTTGGGCAATTATTAAGTGTCTGGCAGGTATTCCTGACTACAGGGTTGGTGCTCTATCTACTGTGTCACTTAGCTGCCCTGCAAGCCTTTTTACTTTGATGGAATCTTGATGTCTCATAGAGTCATTGGTTTCTATTTGTCTAGTTCTAAGTTGTAGGGTCTACTTTTCTTCAGTCTGCTTTTGTTTTTCATTTTCCAATTGGTTAATTTTACTTTTCGTTGAATCACATTCCTTTTTTAGTTGGTCTATTTTATTTTTTGAAGAGTTAAATTCTTTTTCCAGTTGTATATTTTTACTTTTAAAAGAGTTGGGTTTTTTTCAAAATTTTTCTTGCATGGCTCTCATTTCTTCATTCCATTTTTCTTCTCCTTTCTTCTATAGTTTTTTAATCCTTTTTAAATTCTTCTATGAGCTTTTGGATTTGAATTCAATTCATAAACAGAGATTTTCCATATAGGTTATTTTTCATATACTACTTTCTTCTTCTAGGGTAGCAATTTTTATCCTTTCTATCTGCATAGTCATTTTCTATGATTAATTCTCTTTTTAGTTCCTTTGCTTATTTTGATTGTTTGATCTCTTTTCCTGAACTAAAGGGATAGACCCAAGGGTTTTTGTTTTTGGTTCTGTTTTTTTTACTGAGTTTATCTGATCCCTGGGATCTAATCCCTGGCTTATCATTGGCCAAGATGCCTTTTCACTCCTTTAAGTCCAGGCTCTGTCTATGCAGTGGTTTGTTCCCAAACCCGGTTCTGTATTTTGTCCCAGTGTTCCCAGTGTCCAGACTTTGTAATCTCCCTTTTGGTTTACTAGCTAACTTCTTGGACATATACTGTTGTCAAGCTGCAGGGAGCTGCACTGAACTGTGGCTACAAGCCTCCCACTGGCTTTCCTGGTCTCCCACCTAGCTGGACTTTTCTTCCCCTCTTCCCCTGAAGAAATAGACCTTCACTGAAGATTCTGAACTATGTCTACAATTGAAAACTTGCTTCCATCTTGTCCTTTCTTGGTGGAATCTGTAGCTTTTATGTCCATGTAGAGAATTCATTTAATATTGTATAGGGAAAACTGTGGGACCATGCAAACTTCAGGCCACCATTTTGTCTCCATCATGGAAGTTACTATTGCAAAGATTTATCCTCACTGACAAAGCCTTCAAAACCCAATTTCATTTCTATTATAGCAGAAATAATTTGGAGGTTGTTATGAAACCAAGAAGGAAAAAAACAGAGAAAAACAACTATAAACCATGAATGAATATAAAAAACATGGATGGATATAAAAACTTTCAGTATTTAGTATTAACTATGAACACATACTCAAGATTTTTATAAACTATATCCTACCTTATTTGCATATTTGAATTCTTCAATATATTGATGGAAATTCCTCATTTGGCCTTTGGATATCATTATAATGAAAATGATAGTATTACCTACATGGGTTAAGAGATTGGGTCCTATACCAACCAAAGAATCAATTACAGGCCCTCATAACCTCATTTCTGCACTAGTGAAATAACCTACATAGCTGAGTCTCTTCCTATTTCCACTCACTCAGATGCCAAAATCATCTTTCTGAGACCCAGATCTGATCATATAACTTCCATATTCAATAAATTTCACTGATTCTCTTTTACCTCCCAAATGAAATGTGAACTCCTCTATTTGAATTTTAAAAACCTGAACAACCTGATTCTTTCTAATCTACCTGGTTTTCTTATACTTTGCTACATATTTCACAATTCAGTTATGCTCGGCATATTCCCTCTCCCATCTTTGATTTTCACTTCTACTTCGTACCTGGAATATTCTTCCTCCTCATCTCCACCTCTTGACTTTCTTGGTCTCTCTAAATAGAGCTCCAGTCCAGTCATCTGTAAGATACCTTTCTCAGTCTCTGCCCTTCATCCTTCACTTTCAAACTCTGTTTTTGAGCTTTCCATTGAAATGATCTGGCATAATCCTATATATCTTGTACATACATAGTTGCTGCCCTCTGTAAAATATGAGCTCATTGAGAACAACAGTTTTTTCTACTTTTTATATTCCAAATCACAATATTATAATTTATAAACACATAATAATAGGTGCTTAAAAATTCTTCTGCACTAAAATACACACAAAGAGGAGGAAAAACGACAACAAAGGAAAGGAAAAAAAAGAGAAAAAAAAGTAAAAGAAGTGGACATGATCTTAAATCTAAATGAATTTTGAGTGTACAGAGATCATCATTTCTTCAAAGCTTTTATGAATGTGAAAGTGTAAAAAGGTTCTCAGTGTACTGAAATGGGATCAATGATGTCTCAAATCCTAATAGCTAAATTCCAATCATGCATTTCTCTAGACAACTCTGTTGACCTATCTGATTAATAAATTACTGTATTGATTAATATGAATCTATGTTTAACATGGTTATACATGTACAGCCCATATTGGATTAGTTTTTTTTGTCAGAGGGAAGGGAAGAGGGAGAAAAATGTAAAACTCACAACCTTGCAAAAAATGATTGGTGAAAACTACCATTGCATGTAGTTGGACAAATAAATATATAAGATATTTAAATTTAAAAAAAGAAAATGATTTATTCATTCAAATTACTGCAAACAAAAAATTGGTTTTGAGTTTTATTGCTTTCTGATGAGTGACAGCCTCCTGAATTTTACAGAGATAAAAGTTGAGGGTCAGAGAGGCAAGGTGAGCTCACCTTCCTAAGGTTGCACAGAGGATAGGGATACTTTTGAGTCTAATTTCCCTGATTTCATATTTAGTATTTCCCTTCCCACCTCCTGACACTATAGTGTCCCTTTGCTCAGTTAAGCTACCATTGAAAAGTAAAATACTCATTTTAAAAGTTATAATTTCTTTTGTGATGACTTGTGAAGCATACTTATGTTGATGGAGAATCTAAAGATTGCTTTCTCACTGAAGGAGGTAAATTCTGTCTCATTTTGTTCTTAACTGATTTCTTCCTTTATATTGGGACTGAAATGAAGAATTCCTCTGAGACTGAAGCATTCTTACACTAAGGAAAAAAGAGGATTTCTCTTCTTTTTTCATCACTGTGTGACCCATAATCCTTTCTGAATCATGGCAGGGGAGGTCACCTTCCTCAAGTTTGAGCATTCAATTCTATCAATAGTTGAGGAACATTTACTATTTGTTTGTATATACCTATGCTGGATCACAATCAGTTTGTTCACACATTTATCTCTACTTGTGATATGTAATGTCAGGAAGGTCAACCTTTGAAATCTGTAAAATAAAAGACTTGTAGTATAAAACCCCTAATGTTTCTCTTAGTTCTGAACTCACTCCATAATGAATACAATATAATGAATAATAAATACAAAAAATTAATATTTTTTTACTAAAGAGATGGTTACTGAGGAAAAAGATAGATGGAGATGAATTGACAATGGATTAGTCATGTGGGAATAGAGAATTCTTGTGGAGAGATAGTCAAAGACAGCTAGATCCTGTCCTTCAGATGGGCTCCACAGTTCCCCAAGAAGATCCCAGAAGGAAGTTTGGAAAGGGGTTGTATTTCTGTGTCTTTTTTTCCCAGCTCTTGGCAGCTTCAGTGAAATATACACACAACTAAATATCTGGGGAGCTGGAAGTAGGGCTTTGCCTGTCCCAGTCAAGCAGGAGGGATAAGGTACTGATGTACATGATGACCAGATCTAGACACATCAAAGAGAGAACAAAACATTATGAACAGAATGCATGCATTATTTCCCCGTTTCCTATCTTCTTGTTTGATCACTGTCTGTAACATGAATCTGGGAACTTCAACCTTAGTTTATTGAACTTTCATGATTGAAGAGGATAATCTTCAGAATTTTCTTAACTGTCAGTTATCCGCTAATTTTATTCTCACAGTTTTCTTTGCCAAGACTCCACCTACTGGAAATATTAACATTCTGTTTTCTCTATGAAGGTTAATGTGCCCAGAGAGGCCTGGGAATTCTGTTTGTGAAGCTCTCCTAATCAGGCTGACATACCTTTCTGGAACTGACAGAGAACTGGTAGGTCATTGGTTTTAAAAATTCTGTCTCATAATATTTCCATTCTTCTGGTCTTCATATTTCATCTCTGAAATGTAGTACCAGCTGTGGTTAAAAAGTTGACTTGAGAGTTAGAAAGCTCTGGGTTCTCTCACTCAAACTGACTGAGTGACCCCAGTCATGTCACCTGATGTCTCAGTGCCATACATAGGCCAATGTTGAAGTCCCTAAGGTGCAGAGCAGGGACTCACCTATGTATTAAAGGGATTTTCCTTATAAAGAATTTCCTATGTCATTGAAAGCACAGGATCTCTAAAAAGATAGGTGTATTTCCATTTTTTAAAAAATCATTTAGTTATCTTATCTTATGAATCCTTTCACATCCTTCATTTATCTTACAGTCTTGTGCCCTCACACAAATCTTTTGTACATTCTCTTTCAAAGTCAGCCTTCATCACATTTTCTCTTTCTTTCTTTAGCTCTTTATGTGTCTGACTTTTATTATTCCATTTTCATTGTCTTTCTCGTTTTCTTCTATTGCTGTCTCTAGTTTATATATCCCTTTCAATTTTAATCATTATGTGTTACTCTCTCTCTATTCCAGATTTTTCTTGCTTGTATCTGTAGGTCATTGTACTATTTCTTTTTCCATGCTTCCCTTAATCTATTTTTCTCTTGTGGAATTGTTTCTATTTTCGCCTCTCAATCTCTTTGTATTGGTAAATAGATCTCTTTTATACTTTTAAAGTTTTATTTATCTTTTGTTTATATAAATCAACCTTTGTTAACAAATTACGTCTGTCCCTATTCTTCTTTTCAGAAAGTCAGCCCTTACGACAATTATTAAAAAAGAGAGTCTGTTCATCAATACTTCAGCTGAATCTGACATCCCTTCCAACTCTCCTGCAGTTAGATGGTTCCGTGGTTAGAATGCTGGTCCTGGACATGAGTTCGAAACTGATCTCAGATACTTTCTAGTTGAGTGAGCAAATCAATTTTACCTTGATTGCCTTGCATCCCGGACTATTTCCAGGCATCCTGATTCATATGTGGCTACTGGACCTAGATGGCTCTTGAAGAAAAAGTGAGGCTGGTAAATTAGAACCACACCCTCTTCACTCAATTCATGGTATTACCTCCCTTCATTCAAGAATGAAGGACAAGCATCATCATCACCTCTCCTCCTCTTCACATAGTAGGAATCTGCTTTCTCCATGGAGCTCACAATAGTCCCAGAGCTCTCCTATCAAAGAAAAGCTGCTCCAGAACTTGGTTTGCTTCAGTCCAGAGTAGCTGCTCTTCTTTTCTGAAACATCTCTGCAGTACTTCTTTTGGTAGCACAGTAGAGTCCTTGTTGTGCTTGTCTTTGGCATCCTCTTTCTTCTGCAAATGGAAGATGTTTTCTCATTCTTGTATCTTTAGCCTTGAATTTGACTTCTAAGATTTCTAGCCAGGGCTTCCTTATGATTTGTGTCATGTCCACTAAGGTAAAACAAAGGTTAAATCTAACTGAACCTTACTAAAATTAAATCTCCTCTTCTCTGTCAGTTCTAAAAGAAACAAAGCACTATTTTCCTATGAGGTCCTTAAACCCTTCTTTGATTAATATTTCCCACCTGTTTTCAACCAAGGAAACTCTGAAAACATATGTGAATGAGGTAATGAACAAAAATCTGCCATAATCATCCCCAAAGTCATTTAAATCAGTGCATTTGTATTGGAAGTCCTTTCGAGTAGTTTAGCTTATTTATTTAGGGGCCTCTTTCTCTTAGGTTGTCAGACCTAAGCTGCTTTTCTCAGTGGGAAGCTCCTTTTCTGTTCCATTTGGCAAATAAAATGTCTATCTTAAAAATGAGAGGTACCTTATAATAACAAACTGTCATGTTTGCTTTTATTCCTTTGTGATATCATTTTCTTCTGTGTTTTGGACATTGTTTAAGTTATTGTTTATTTTATAGTTTGTGTTTTGATTGTTTTTTCTCCCTATTTTTTCTTAAAATGCTTTCCTGTATCTATTTGAATTTAATTTAATTTGAGAAATATTGATCAAATGCTTCCCATGTGCCTTAAGTGGTAGATACAAAAGCAAAAGAATGATTTTTATCTTGAGGTTCTTACATTCTATTGAGGATACACACAGACTATTGTATCACATGTATAGAACACATACATCATATATATGTTAATATGCACATATGATTTTATGCATCTATATATGAATTTCAAAGAACAGTCAATCAGTATGCATTTATTCAGTTTCCACATGTGCCAATAAATGAATTAGGTGCCTCCACCCTCTCTCATCTCATTTTTTTTCCCTCTGTCTTTTGGAATATGTCTTTGGAATATGCCATTGGAATGAAATTGCTCTTTCCAAAATTACCAATGGTCTCTTAATTGATTAATATATTGTCCTTTCCACATTCCCTTCTTGTTTTTCTAGTCTTTTTACAATTTTCAATCAAGTTCATCTTCTTGTAGATGGTGCTTTATAACTCCATGCCTAGAATTCTTTCTATTCTAACCTCTGCCTCCTAGATTTCCTCAAGATTGAGTTCAAATACCCATCTTCAGCAGTAAGCCTTTCCTGGGTTCTCCTTTACCTTAAAACCTTGCTAATGTCTTTACATCTGAGATTGCCTTTGACTTTCATTGTGTGTGTGTGTGTGTATATATATATATATATATATATGTATATATACATATATATATATATATATATATTTGTTTTTTTTCAAGGCAATAGGGTGAAGTGACTTGCTCAAGGTCACACAGCTAGGTAATTATTAAGTGTCTGAGACTGTATTTGAACTTAGATGCTCCTGACTCCAGGGCCAGTGCTCTATCCATGTGCAATTCCGCTGTATTTATCTTGAATATATATATATATATATATATTTTTTTTTTTTTTTTTAGAATTTTTTTTTGCAAGGCAGTGGGGTTAAGTGGCTTGCCCAAGGCCACACAGCTAGGTAATTATTAAGTGTCTGAGGCCAGATTTGAACTCAGGTACTCCTGACTCCAGGACTGTTGCTCTATCCACTGCTCCACCTAGCCGCCCCAATCTTGTATATATCTTGAACAAACATTATTTGTATGTTTTTCCACCCTAAGGAATGTGATATCCTTGAGGGCAGTGACATTTTTGTCAGTATCTCCCATGTATAACATAAGGATTGCATATAATATTCCTTTATCAGTGTTGATTGATTTTGTGAAGACTCCCTCTTTGTAACATCTTCATATTATACCCTTTGTGGTGAGACAAGTAACTGGTCACTTGCTTGTGTCATTGATTTAGGTAATATGGACTTTATTCTATATCCAGTTTTTGATTTTTTAATCTCTCTCAATGAGGCAGTTTATTTATCCAAGGGCAATAGGGATCAGAACAAATTATTTCTTTACAGTAATTTATTAGTCAAATTTATCTACACAGTTGTCTATAGAAAGGTATGGATGAGCATTAACTAATAAGTAAACAAGACAATAATATTCTGTTACACTTTGGGATACTTTGCACCCTTTTGCACACATTCATCATATTTTGAAGAAATAATTATCTTTGCACACTCAAAATGTTTGAATGTACAAAATTGTGTGTCTACTCTTTTCCTTTCACTTTTGCCTTTTCTCTTCCTGTTTAATTATCCTTCTTTGTAGTTGTTCGTTTGTGTGTTTTAGCCAACAAAGATTTATTAAACATTTACTATATACTAGATCATGTGATTGTTATGACTATGAAGAGAGACAAGTAACTCATATTCTTCTGAAAGGAAAAAAGCTATGTACACATTAATTATAAATAGGATAAATTGGAGATCATCTCAGAGGAAAGTTCCTAATAGGGAGTTTGGAGCTCTGGAAGGGCAGAGACTAGAAAAGGACTCCTAGAAAAGGTAGGATTTGGGGCAACTAGGTGGCACAGTGGATACAGCACCAGCCCTGGAGTAAGTAGTACCTGAGTTCATATATGGTCTCAGACACTTAATAATTACCTAACTGTGTGGCCTTGGGCAAGCCACTTAACCCCATTTGCCTAGCAAACAAAACAAAACAAAACCTAAAAAAAAAAAGAAAAGGTAGGATTTGAGCTGAGTCATGAAGGAATTCACAGAAACCAAGAAGTAAATAAGGAGAGTATTCCAGGCATGGGGGGGCGGGGAACAAGTGAAAAACCACTCAGGAAAGGGACTGTTTCATGTGAGGAACAGCAAGAACAGTGAATACTGAATTATCATTATCAGAAAGCTAAACAGGTAGGAATGCATCAAGTTATGAAAGGCTTTAAAAGACAAGTAGAGGATTTTATATTTTCTCCTAGGGATAATAGGGAAATTTTGAGATTTTTTGAGTGTGGGAGTGCCAGTCAAGTTTGACTTTCAGAAAAATCAGTTTTGTAGTTGAGGGAAGGTTGGACTGTGGTGGAGAGAAACCCATCATTAGAGTATTTCAGTAGTGAGAATGTGAGGTGGCATGTATCAGAGAGTTCTTGGCTTTTGGTTGACATAGCATTCAATGTCTAAATTTATTCAGGCAGTGATATTATTTTCATCATATTGGTACATGCCTAATCATAAACGAGTTACTTCATTTCTATTTTTTATAGAATTCAATTCTGCAATAAGGTAGATGAATTTAGAGAAGTCTTTATTGTGTCTTCATTGTTAATGTCCAGAAATTTTATACTTTGGTAGTTATGTTAAAGGAATTTCTATCACTTATTCCAGTATTTATTAGTGCTATATTGAAATGCTGATATTTGTGGATCTGTTTATTATCTTAATATTTCACTGAAATTATGATCTAGAGGTGCTCTATGGTATAATAGTTAGAGTACCGGGCTTAGCATGAGGAAGACTAGAATTCAAATCTAACTTGAGACTCACAAGTTGTACAACATTGGACAAGTCATTTAACCTCTGTTTTCTTTTCAACTGTAAAATGAGAATAATAACAGCACCCACCTCCAAGGAGTGTTGGGAAGTTCAATGACATTTTATTTATAAAATGCTTCGTCTGAAGCCTAGGATATAATAGGAACTGTATAAATGCTCTTATTATTTTTAGTTCCTTCACTAGTTTTCAAGTTAACCACCATATCATTTGCAAATAATGATAATTTTGTATATTTTTTGCCAGTGTTTAATATATCTTAATTATTTTTCTTGTCTTGCTGCATTAGCTAGCAGTCTTGGGACTATGTTATATGCTAGTGAATAGTGAGAATCTTCTGGTTTTATCCCTTAGCTTAGTGGGAAAAGCTTCAGGTGTTTTTCTGTTAAGGATAATACTGGCTTTTATTTGTAGCTATACACCCCCACCCCTACCCATCCACCCACATTCACACTTTCACACCTACACCCACACCCTGGCATACACACACACACACACACACACACACACACACACACACACAGACACACACATGTGTCTTATTAAAAAAGGTCTTTCCATGATCATGTTTTGGATGGTGAGTATTCTGAAAGGCCTTTCTGTGTCAACTGATATCATCATGTAGTAATAGTTGCTTTTAGGATAACTCAAATAAAAATATCCCAAATATATTAATGATTTTTTAAAATTTTAACTTTACTTCTATCCTTGATATAAAACCAACTTGGTCAAGATGTATAGTAGTTATCTATTTGTCAAGATTTTGCTAAAAACTTTTTTGTATTGCTATTCCTAAGTAAGACTGATTTATGGTTCTCTTTCCTTGCTTTTTCCTACTTGATTTCAAATTGAACTTCTATGTCTTTTCTGCTCTGATGCTTCATTGTGGTATAGGAAGTAACCCTGAGTCTCAGAAGGCACTTGGGCACCAAGAGATGAGGGACTAGGGTGTACTCAATGGAAGAAAACTGACAAGGTGGGGGAAGCAAATAAGAATAGTTTCCACTTTTACAGCCTTCTTCAGGCTATCCATCCTTTTGTTACTCTTTATCCCCTTCAAGGCTACCCTGGATGTTCACTGTTACATTGCTTTGCTTGATTATAACCAGCACTGGGTTATGTGAAAAACTTGTACATTGTGCCCCAGAACTCAAGAATCTCTTGGGAATGGCCAGTGACTTATAAACATGAAATAATGAAGAGGGACACATCTGGATGGAGAAAGATCAACCTTGGAGTCTTTCAGGGGTTCATTTCTTTTTATCCACAGTATTAAATACAATGCCATATAACTAATGTAGTGTTTAGTATGTGCCAGGAATTAGCCTAAAGAATTTATAATTATTATCTTATTTAGGGCAGCTAGGTGGTACAGTGGATAAAGCATAGCCCCATTGCCTTGCCAACCCCCAATATTTTTATCTCATTTGTTTTTCAAAACCACCCAGAGGGGTAGTGGCTATAATTAGATCCATTTATAGATGAGAAAACTGAGCCAGACAGAAGTTAATAAAAGTTAATAAAATAATAAATCTTAAATTGAATTGTGATCCAGGAGTATTAAGAGTATGTTATAGGCATAGCTAGATGGTACAGAGGATACAGCACTGGCCCTGCAGTCAAAGGACCTGAGTTAAAATCTGTCCACAGAATGTAACTTAATCCCATTATCCACAAAAAACAAACAAAAAAAAGCATATATTAGAAACACCAGAAATGCTTTAGAATATTGTGACTTATGTTGTCTTATTGCAAATAGAAATGAATCCCTGAGGGCAAGCTGAATCTGGCCTAGCCTCCTCTGATCTCAGTTGCCCTGGCCTTTTCCTCACCTCTCCTATAATTCCCAGGTTCCAACCATCAAGTCATCATGAGGACCATCCGCCTGGTATTCTTGATGCTCTTAGTCTTCTTTGCTGGCACCGGTAAGTTGTAGTATGAGTATCAGGAAGGTTTGACTATGAATAAAAAGATGGGTTTAGTCTTGGGACCATCAATTTTTTGACCTAACTGGTCTTAGATGAGGACTGAGACCTCATTAACTCCATGAAAGATTAAGGGAAAACTTTCTCCATTTAATCTAAAGAGTTCATTAGGAGAGTAATTTATATTTAGGTGGACAAATGCTGAACTTGAAAGTGGACTCCACAACTTCTCAAGGGTGTCATCCTATTTTGTGACTACCCAAATGGCTAGGAAATGTTTGTTATCATTGAGCCTGCCTGCCTTGGTTGTAGTTTCCAATCTATTTCTTTCAAGTATTTCGAACAACATAGAATTCTGAAGATAAGCTTTAATTATTTTTTTAGTTATATGCTTATATATAGGTTGTAGGTTTGCTGAAATCAGTCTTCTCTCTCTATGCAACCTAAATATGTTGCTGTTGCTACTCTAAGTATATTATCAGCTTATTTCTGTTTCATGCAGGACTACTGAAGCATGCTAGTCCTGGTTTACAATTTCTGTGATGTCCTGCTGAATGGATTATTTCAAATTTTCCTGTATAAAGTTTATTTCTATATAGTTGTTTGCATGTTAATCCCCCTTATAGTGTTTTAGGGGAAAGCAGGAATTGTCTTTTGCCTTTCCTTGTATTCTGAACTATTCTAAACTAGATTCCTGGTAGATATAGCTTAAGGAATCTAGAGCCTTTATCTCTGCAGGGCAATTTTACATGTAGGGAAGTCAACAAGGGGATTTCATTGAAAAATATATAGCCACTATATAGCCACTACATTTCAGGGTTGTAGTTAGGATGAGATAATAATTATGAAGAATTTAGTATAGTGCTTAGTACATAGTATTTATTATTGTTTGTTATTATTATTGTCATGATCATCTTTTTCATCATCATCATCTCCAGTATGGGGTTAGTAAAAGTTCCTATCTCCCAAACTGGTTATGCAGATCAAATGAGATAGCATTAGTAGGACACTTTCAAAATCTTAAATCACAATATAGATTCCAGCTGTTATTGTTATTAATCCAACCTCCATTCTACTGATAAGAAACCTGTTGAATATAACTTTTCTTGTTCATATAGTAGGAGAGTCATGATTCAAACCCAGATCCTCTGATTCCAAATCCTTAAGAGTATAATACTTCCTTTTCCTCATAGATGAAACAAAGTATTCACTTTATTGCCTTAAAAAGCAAAAGAGGTTTCTATAAACATATTTGCTCTTTAGTCTTTGCCGAGGTCCTTTGCTATTCAGTCCTTTCATTCTGGTCTGTCTCTTTGTGAGTCCATTTGAGGTTTCTTGGTTAAGATACAAGAGTGGTTTAACATTTTCATCTCCAGATCATTTGATAGATAAGGAAGCTGAGGGACAAGCAGTGCTTTGACTTATCAAGGTCATTCAACCCTTGAAAAAAGTATCTCCCAATTGGTCAAGATTACAGATCAAATAGTGTTCCAGTACTTTAATCTGCCACTGTCAACCATCCATGCTCTAAATCTGAGCTGATACAGGTTCTTAGATTTGTAGATGAAGATAATCTTAAGAAACTTTCTAGTCCATTATCCTAAGAAAACCAATACTAAATTACTTGTTTAAGGTCACCCACCCATATAAAGATCAGAAGTAGAACTAGGACTCAGGTTCAGTGACTCTATACTGATATTTTTTCTTCAGTGCCAGACTATAAACTACTGTCTCCTGTATGTCTTCATTTCTTCAAAGGGAAAGTAGTGCCTTTACCTACTTTCACCCCTTTTTATTTTCTTTTGAATGCCTGCCTATAGAAACCCTACTCATCTCTCCAGGTCCAACTTAAATACCATCTTCTAGAAGTAGTCTTTCATCCCTGACCTTCCTTAGCTAGACAGAAGTGATTTTTTTTCCTTTCTTGGAATTCTCATAGTATTTTAGATATTCTAATCACAAAGAAATGTCATTTTTATTATATTTCATATATCCTTATCTCTTTTACCAGTTGGCATTTTCTTTGACTAGTAGTAATATATCTTTTCTATCTGTGTGTCCCTAAAATAAGCAATGTGCCTTAAATACCAATTAGTCACAAATAATTTACTAAGCACTTCTTTTTTATCTTAATAGTATTTTATTTTCAATTACTTATAAAGATAATTTTAATAAGCATTTTTGTAAAATTTTGAGTTCCAAATTTTTCTCCCTCTATCCCTTCCCACTTCAAGAGAGCAAGACATCTGATATAAATCATACATACACAATCATATTAAATACATTTCCACATTACTCATATTCGAACACAATTCTGAACCAGTCCCATCCTCAAGAATGCTACATCAAATTAAGTATGGCATCATGGACATACAGTATAACTGTACATATAAAAAATACAAAAGCGATCCATTACAATGAGTGTTGGGGAGTATATTCAAGTATTGGTACATACTGCATTTAGAAGTTAGCATATGAGCTGAATTTTTTGATACATTATGGATTCTTAGAGATCAATATGGTGAAAGAGTCCATTCTAAATAAGATAATTTTGCAGACCAGGGGCATAAGGATAATAAATGTTGTTCTATGTTGTGATAAACTAATTTGACTCTAGAATGAAGGAAAGAATTGAACTCTGTAATTAGGCTGGAAAGTTACCTTGGGGAAAAGTTGAGAGGTGATTTGTGTTAAGCAAAGTTTATATATGATGACAGAAGAAATGAGGTGTTACTCACATGTACAGACAGAGTGGGAGAGAAACATACTAATACCAGTTCTATAGCAATGAAATCATAGAATAGCTTACTATCCTATTTTGCTTCTTACAACAACTTTGGGAGATAGGTTATTACATGTATGATGATTCCCATTTATTCTATAAATATACCAAGAATCAAATAGGTGAGATAATTTTACAAGTTCTCATGAGTAGAAAGTAGGCATGTGGAAATGGAATCCCAATATTCTTTTTTGATTTCAGATTATTTCATTACAATATAATGAATGCTATATTCATTGAAAGAAAATTTCATTAAAATTATTTATGTTATGTTTAGGATTAAATACTCTGAAAATATTCAGAATTACAACATGGATATCTTATTCTGTGTTTGTTTAAACAAATCTTCTGAAATATTCTTTTACTTCTTTCCATAGGGTACGGCGAATTATTTGAACATTTTCGATGTAGACTGATTGGGGGCATTTGTAAGACAGGCTTTTGTAAATATCCTGTTTTAAGACTTGGTAGCTGTAAGAATAAGAACAAGAACCAGAAATCAAAGGTTTGTTGCATGAGGCAATATCATGTTGATTAATGTGGTAAAGTTTTGAAGTATGAAAAATTAAGAGCATAGAATATGGGAGAAGTTAAAACCAAACTTCCCTTATCCATATTTTAATAAAGGAAATCTCTTTTGGGAAGTATTCTTTCTAAGGCAAAAATGATTGTTCATTTGAAGATGCGAAATATCAGTATTATATACTATAATCAAGAATTTATATTGAAGGAATGGCATTTTGTCCTAATGGATGAAGAGTCCGCATTGAAGTCAAATGACCTTGGCTTCAAGTCCTACCTTTGACAAATATTGCCAAAGGGACACTGTATTAGTTATGCTCCCCTTACCTCACTCAAAACTTCTTCCTTATCTGGAATTTCAATGTTGGGAGTACTTCTCCTGGTAAATTATAGTTCTTCCATACCAAGGTACATGACCTTTAAAGTTCTTTTAGCCAAAATGATATACATTTTGTCCTGTAACAATGAGCTAGATTGATCCAGAAGGACACACAATTCATCAGAATTCATCTCTGGCTTTGTAGGATATTCTGTAAATTACAGCCTATGCAGGTACAGACATACCCCTATGAGGTGTTAGAGCAGAAATTACGTGAAGTTTGATATCTAAATTGTGTTTTTTTTAGAAAAAAGCTCAAGAAAATAATTCTAAACCAACCCCATTTTTTTTTTTTTAGCAAGGAAAATGGGGTTAAGTGGATTGCCCAAGGCCACAAAGCTAGGTAATTATTAAGTGTCTGAGGCCAGATTTGAACTCAGGTACTCCTGACTCCAGGGTCAGTGCTCTATTCACTGCGCCACTGAGCCTCCCCCAATCTCATTTTTGAATATCAGTGCTGAAGTTTTTAATAAAATCTTTCTAAAGAGTCTACTATAACATATTACTAAAATTGCTCAGCAGAAATATGGAAAGGAAACTGATAAACTCAAGTGTCTATTAAAGCATTTTTCCATTTAATTTTTCTTGCTTTTCCCCATACAGCAAGGCTAAAGTGGAAATATGTTTAACATGACTATATGTATGTACATATATTATATATATATATATAGTTTGTGTGTGTACATATATATAAATATATATATATATATATATATAAATATAAATATATGTGATATGGGTGGTTGTGGTACACTAAGGAAAACAATTGAAGCCTGAAAATTTTTAGCATAAAAATTAGTATAAAAACAACTTGGATTTAAGGGGAAAGATATGGAAAAGTTAGAATAATTTTAGTATTTTTTATTTGAGTAAAAAATTTATAAAAACCACCATGACGGGGGGCTAGGTGGCAAGGGTGGCTAGGTGGCACAGTGATTAGAGCACTGGCCCTGGAGTCAGGAGTACTGAGTTTAAATCCTGTCTCAGATGCTTAATAATTACTTAGTTGTGTGGGCTTTGGCAAGCCACTTAACCCCATTGCCTTGCAAAAACTTAAAAAAACAAACAAACCAAAAAACCACCATGACTACAAATTTATATCATTAGACACAAAAGGCCTTCAAATATTCTATATTCATATATATATATACATATATATATATATATATATATATATATATATTTAAAGGGTTAAGTGTAGAAAGGCTCTTGTTTAATATCACAAACAGCATGTCTCTACAAACAAAGGCTGGCATCATCAGCATGAGTAATATATTTGAAGGTTTTCCTTTATGTACACACATAAAATGAGAAATTTTAAGACAGGTTGATCAGGTACACTGAACCCCTAGAGGTTTATCAAATAGAATGACATAGGTTTATCAAATAGAATGACATCAAGAGGAAGTTGATAACCCTCACAAAAGAAATAATATATAATTTTTAAGAATTATTGGTAGTAGATTATAGAATGATATATAATTTTATTTCAAATTTTTCTTTGTTATTTCATTAGTACTACTCTCTAGAACCTTGCAGTCTATTTAGGAAAAATCACTCTGTAGCAATCAATAGAAATGAATTAAATTGAATTGTTCCCCATTAAATAATATGTTGTTTGTAACCATGATGACAATGTATAATTATAGTCAGAAGAACCCTGGACTTCCAGCTAGAAGACAGTTTGTTGCCAGTTTCCACCTTTAAGCCTCAAATAAATAGTTTCCTCTTTTTGAACTTCAGTTTCATTATTTATAAAACATATGATAACTGGATCTGATGGCTATAAGTTTCCTTGCACCTCTAATTTAACGACTTTGGGGATCATCTAGTCTAATCACTTCATTCATAAATGAAGACTTTCAAAGTAAGCTAAGAACAAAAATATTTGGAATCTCAAACAATTCAAAATCAGTGTTCTTACAGTAAATTGATCCTAAAATTCTAGTTTTCCACCCTATTTCTCTCTTTGAGTACCTCAGTAAAAATATGTTACACAATTATTTTCCCCTTAATTGGGCAAGAATTTTTAATGGTGTCTGGCCCAGCTGTCTACAGAGAGCTTTGCTGCAATTGAAGATCTACTTTTTTGTGTGAAGCCAGACTATTTGGGAGTACTCTCTTGATTCCTGGGACAGCATTTTGAGGAAATTTCCCAGAAGCATTCAGGTGATTTTACAGTGAAACTTTTTCAAGATAAACTGATTCTAAAGTTTGATCTCCTCTCAATTCCTATTTCCTATTAGTTAAGATTTAGTGTAAGTTTTAAATTTATATTTCCCCCAGGACTAAGAAAGTTTAAAATTAAGTTCTCATTGTTTTCCCCTGGAAAAGGAAAATTTAGCATTACATTTTAATTTCCTATAAAAGTTTCCCTCAGGGATAGGAATAATATGTTAAGAAGTAAGTTTCTCCTGGGAGTGTATTTATTATGGATTCCAGTAGTAGCTATACTTGTTATGATACCTTGGAGCTAGGAGATGGTCCTGATTGTTACAGGAATGAATTAATTGTGCACAACCGAATTTTTTGAATTTGCAATCTGACATAAATCTTCAAGAGTTTCACCTGGTAAATTTTTTCTTAATACAGGTTTTTTATTATTGCTAATTGGAAAAAAATAAAATTGTATTTGTCTTATTCAGAACTAAGGGAACATCATACATAGAAATAGCAATATTGTACAATGACCAGCTGTAAACACTTAGTTATTCTCTCAGCAATCTAGTAATCCAAAAGAATTCTGAAGGACTAATAATGACTACCCTCCTCTACTATGAATCAAAAGGAGGATCTGAGAGAATTAAATTAAGTCAGTAGAAGTATATATTGAGTGAACAGCTCTGATTCTCTTGTGGCTTAATTCTGGATCTAGCTCAGTTTCTTTTCCATTCAATTATGAGTCTAGACCTTTTTCTGTCTTATGAGAAAGCTTTATTAACTGTAGGAATTGTAAGCAAATCTTATTGCGTAATTTGAACCTAGTTCTGCATTTCTGGAAATTTGAAACGCTTATATTTGATGTTTAGAGACCCTAGCTAAGGACTTATGTCATGCTGTTAAGAAACAGTCAGATCTGAAGACTGATTCAAAGATTTTTCTCATAATTATATATTTCAAGCAACCTATAAACGACTTACCTGAAAACTGACTCAGTACTGATCAATTATTCTTCCTTTGATTGAATATGGTCACTATGGGGGATATGGTGGAGACAATTTTCTTAAACATAATTTCAAGGAATTGCAGTTATTCATTCTTTCTTCCAACTTGTAAAGTTCCTAATCTTTCCTCAGATTAGAAATTAGATAACTTGTTTGTATTCTGGTTAACTTTAATTAACTAATCACATTTGATAATTGTTTTTAATGCTTAAAACCGTATCTCTTTCTGTATTTTGGGTCCAGTGACAAAGCTGAATGTCCCAGTCTGGATTTGTTCTGCAAATGGCATGAATTGTTTAATAAATCAATATATTCAAAATTTCAAACTTTTGATTACTCAGTCATTTAAAGTTTGACTTGCCACAAAACTTTCATAAATTCTGGTGTCAATATTCCCTGCTCTATCATTAGAACTCCATTAAGTCCCAAATTTCAAGAAATGAAGAAATGCATTCTAGTGAAATGTTGGACCAGGTTGCTTTCATTTGAGTGATTCTTTATGAAGCTGTGCCCATTGTTATAATTACAGATATAATTTTATATCTAATATTTAATTAGAACTTTTTGTTTTGAAAATTTTTGTACACATCATCTCATTTGATTATCCTAAAAACTCTTTGAGGTGGGCCTTATTATTATTATCCCCATATTGATATTAATCGCTGCAGGTGAAGAAACTGAAACTAAGAAAAGATAAATGACTTGCCCAGGATCATACTTTTAGTAACTGTCTAAGGTTGAATTTGAATTAATATCTTCTTGACTTCTATTGCCAGTTTCTGTAATTTCAAAACAGGAAAGAAAAATAAAGTCAAAATCAATGTAAAGTAAAGGAAGTAGTGGACTGAATGGGATCCAATATATATTGAGAGGACTAGGTGATCAAGAAAGGCCTCACCTAGGAGATAACATTTGAACTAAGTTTTTAAGTAAGCTAGGGATTCTAAGAGTAAGAGATGGAAGAGGGTGTCCCAAGTGTGGGAGACAGCTTGTACAATGGCATGCAGAGGGGAGATGGTATGTCAGGTGTGAGGAACAGACATAAACCATATTGGCTTAATTATAAACTGGCTGAGGAAAACAAAAGTCTGGAGAGGCAGGCTGAAGCCAGATTGATTGTTTAGAGTTTTAAATACTAGAAGACTTTTTATTTTAAACAATAAAGGGAAGTAATTAAATCAGAATGTGTCATCATCCTCTTGACTATTAAGTGGAAAGAAAAAGAGAAGGGGAAGAAATATTCATATCTTTTTAAAGATATCTGTGCTTTCAATGATACAGGGACTTCCTCTGCCAATGAAGGTCAACCCCTGCTCTTCCCTAAAGGTGTTGGAGAATTGCTTATGGGACTGAGAGATCAAGAACTTGACTAGGATCACACTTTTGTGAGAGGTAGTATCTGAAAGTACAACTTCCAAACCTTGCAGCCAGTTTTGTGTCCTCTACAGTGCAGCTGAAACTAAATTTTAGAAAATAAATATGAAGGCCAGAAGATTGGAAATATTATGAGACACAAAAATTTGATAATTAATTTTTAGCAGTGAATATATTTTTATGTCATAAAATTGATTTACCATTCTGAGACAGTTCCAGAAAGGTGTCCAGTCTGATCAGAGGAACCAGAACAAGAAGAATTCCTATGCATCTTTATTTGAGTATGACTAACTTCCATAGACAACACAGTAGTAATATTTCAAGAAGGTAGAACATTGAAAAAATTATATATTTAAAACTTCATAGTAGTTTATAGATAAGAATGATTTGAAGATTTCACTTCTAAGTCATGAAGGCTCAATAAACTTGGCCTCATGTAAAAAGTTAGAGACTGAATAAATCAGTAGATGGGAGAGATCAAGATAACACATATATTCTATTTAATGTTCTATTCTCTGTTTCATGTGTTCATATCTGGACTATATACCTCAATAATTCATTCTTCCTTCTTAGATGAGAAAGGTGAAGCCTCATCAGTGTTTCCCTAGTAGTTTAGTTGGTTGTATAATATTTCACAGGATTTACCAAGAGAAGAGAGAGCAAACACAGTCCTTTTCAGAATCTCCATCTGCAGTCTTCTTGAGATATGAAGGAGAGGGGATGAATCCCTAAGGCTATATCTCCACCTCCTTCCTGCTGGTCTCAAGCTGAACTAAGAATTTAGGGGAATTTGAAATATCTCATTTATCTACAATTAGTACCTACCTTACTTGTCCTCTTACTTTGATTATTAATTGCCCTCAGGATATTTTGCTTACTAAGTTCTCTTGGCAAGCTTTTTTATTTAATTATTTTATGAAAAATTGACTTTACCCTCGACTGATCTTATTTTATGAAACAGAACTCCTCATAATCTTCCATCTCCCTTCATAAAACACGTGGAACAAGAATACAGTCTACACCATTGTTTCATTTTGCTTCCATGTGTCTCTATTTGGCAAGTAAGTCAAGTGTTTATTGACTCAGGTGCTTTTTGGACGGTTTTTATCTCCTCGTTATGGCAATTGATTTATATTGGTTAAACAAGGAGAAATAGTTGTAATTTGTTTTGTTGACCTTTCTTCAATCCAAATCCATTTTGTCCTTTGTCTATACCTTGTTTAAATGTTAATATTTTAAGTAATTATTTTTATTTAACAACCATATCTTCTCATCTCTGATTCTTTTCAGAGTGGCATGATTGCATCCAAATAAATGATTTGAGAATAAAAGTAATATCTATCATGAACCATTTCTTATACCATAAATGTAATCAATTTCATTTTATGATGTTAATTGGCATTTGCTGTATTGAGTTCCTTATGTTGTCATGAAGAAAATATTCATGACAGAAATGCATAAGATATATTTTTATTCTGTAAGTATCTGGTCTTCTCTTTTCTTATTCCCGCTCTATATTTTTTGACATAATTCTTTGGTGTCTCTACATTGAAACTGCCAATGTAATTTATTGAGTTTTATCAGGTTCTTCATATTTTTCTCTTTCTTCATCATCTTAAACATATTTTAGATGATGTTTCAATTCTTTTCTTGTGGACATTTAATAAATTAATGTAATGAGCAATGTCATACAAATACAATGTAGTACAATGTCTCATGAAATTATGTGTTTTATTTTCTTTGACCTCAAGATAAAAGTTAATTTCACCAATTTGTCTATTTGCTTTTCCAAGTTCAACCAAGAAGTCATTTTTCTATGTGGCTGCAACATGTTAAAGTCTTATGATTTCATTTATAATGCAAATATCAAGATTAATATCATTCTATTACATGGTTCCATTCATTGATTAGGAAATAATCTCATATTTAGCACACTTATAGCTAAGTTCATAGAGGGTACTGAAAACTATAAGAGTCTTACTTTGTTTAAACAGTTCTACTATTAGTCTGGTAATATCATTTCAGAAGAGGAAGTGGATTCTAGAGATCTAAGGGACACTTCATATTTTAATTTAATTCGTGTATTGTCATGTCCAAAGTAATCATCACCAGATGGTCAACCAACCTCCTGTTTATGAACCTCTAAGAGAAAGTACACTTTGTCTTGCTAGATTCATAACAAAAAATCCTTTGCAGTTACATAGGAGAATCTATCAGAATTTGTATTAGACTTCAATAACTTTCATGTATAGGAATGTACTAGAGTCACCTCCTAGCATCTCTCAAAGATCAATTATTAAAGTTTAAGAATGAACATTTATGCTCCATGACTGGAAAACACTACAAATCAGGGGATGATTTCTTGTTTTGCTGATTATCTGGGTTTAAGAAAATGGAAGAAAAATGTTCAGAATGAAGATTAAAATAAAAAGCGTTCTATTTCTATATTTTTGAAATATAAGTTAATATCATTATCTTATTAAAAAAAGCTATCTCAATTTTGTTATTTGCAATAAGGATTTTAAATTTAAAACTAGTGACAGTTTTTTTAGTTTTCCCCGAAAAAGACAAATGTGGTGCATAATTTTGATATGCTAAGTCAAAAGAATTTTAACTTTCATATATAACATTTCAAGATATTTGACTATGTTAATAACAAAAACTCAATTTTGAATCAATGAATTCCATTCCCCTAAAACAATCTAATGACTACTTGTAGTAAATGAAGCTTTACTAGGAAATTATACTTCTTCCCTTAATAGATTAACTATAACAAATCAGTCAATGAAGGAAATCTCTAAGGGAAAGTCTATTTCTCTTTTGAGACTAGACTTGATTTAACATAAATTTTTATATGGATTCAGATTGGGAAAAATTTTTGCAATAAATTCACTTGAAATTTTTTTTAGTTGTTTTTTTTGAAAGGCAAATGGGGTTAAGTGGCTTGGCCAAGGCCACACAGCCAGGTAATTATGAAGTGTCTGAGACCGGATTTGAACCCAGGTACTCCTGACTCCAGGGCTGGTGCTTTATCCACTGCGGCACCTAGCCACCCCCAGGCCACCTAGCCGCCCCCCACTTGAAATTTTTTAAGCATATAATGGCATTTAAAGATTTTTGCATGAGTGACTGGATTCATGGGACTTACTGGATAATACCTGCTTAGCCTGGGATGCTGACAGGCTTAGTACCATTGCACACCCATACAATGATGACTGTTAAGTTAGTTTGGTGGTTCCCTTTTCATTTTTGCTGCTTTTGTTGGCTCCAGTCACTTCCTTAATCTCCTCAAACACAAATCCTCAACCCATACTTTCCTTCATGCTGTAATTCAGATATCAGACTCCTAGCTGCCAGCATTCTCTTTTCCTGATTCATTTAGCTGCTTATCTAGTGTGTGCAGTAGAGGTGGGATGCTATAACTAAAGAATTCTTTGATTGGGGCTTCCATCTATCATGTAATGTTCTCCTTCCTCAATATTCCTTCTGTTTAAGGCATCAGTTTTTATAAAATGATTTAGTATCCTACTTTATCCAAATTCCAAAAAACTACATTTTGATTACATTTTTAGAGTGAATATATTTAGAGTGAAATCTAGCTTTAAAACATGAAGTAAAAGTTATTTGTATTTTTACTTGCATAACTTGAAAATAGAAATTAATGCGATTAAACTAACTGATTTATACTGTTCATTGAGAATCTGGATATGAGTTAAATGGGCTTTTTAAATTTTTTTCTTTTAATTTAAGCCAATGAGGTTAAGTCACACAGCTAGGGAATTATGAAGTGTCTGAGGACGGATTTGAACTTAGGTCCTCCTGTCTCCAGGGCTGGTGCTTTATCCACTGCCACCTAGCTACCCAAACAGGCTTTTTTAATAGCATAAAAAAGCAACTCTGTAAAGGGTTAAAGTTAAGAATGCTGGTCATGAAGTTCTCTTGAGATAACATGAGACCCAGATGTTTTCACAAGGTTGGAATGTTCTAATAACAGCAAATATCTGAGTGTGCTCTGTACTCAGGAAGGAGTTCTGGCCCTTCTTTACTTAACCATTATCTTACTCCTTTGAAGTTGATAGAAAAGAGAACATCTATTGTGAAAGAGGAAGCCTGGGAGTAATCCTTGAGTTATATTGCTTTGCATACCTAAAAGAGGCCAATAAAGTTCAAAGAGTGGTCTTGCATGTATAAAAAAGGGCTGTCTGCTTGCAAAGGCAGAAATGTAGTGACCTGTTAATAAAAACCTGTTACGCATCTCTCCTGGTTGAACTCTCATTATTGAACATACTGGTTGTATTCATTTGGCGCCATGAAGACCTTGGAACTGAGGTAGGACTCGGCTGCCCAAAAGGAAAAGTCAAAGGATTTTTCACAACTCAAAAAAAAGATTCCAAAAATATCAGGATTAATGTGTCAAAGCTGTCCTCATGTGGCATCAGTGGCACCTCCTTGTAAGCCTGCAGTCTCAGGGAAAGCACTTGAATTCACTCTGGTTGCCAGAAGTCTTAGAGTTAGCTATGGCACAAGGTGCTCCCTAGTGAAGTACAAAATATGGAGGGAATAATTTATAGACAACTGTTCTCCAGTAAGACTTAAATTGAGAAATTAGTTTGGATCCTTACTATGCAAAAACATCTGTTTCCCTAAATAGGAAAGTGACTTGAGTTCTTTTGTAATGACCAGATTTAAAACTTACATCTTGCTTGTTCAGTCTAATGGTTGGAATTTTAATTCCCTAAAATTTGAGCATGAGAAATGAGAAGATTCTATGCCATTTCTCTAACCTTGGATAATGTGGAATTGCAAGGTACTGATCTAAGATTGCTTATCTTTTGAAATATCCCAAGAAAGACCAGTTTCCATGCCCTTTTTACAAAGACCTCCTTGGTCATGAAGACTTTTTTAAAGACCCTGCCCACATTCCAACCTCTTATTTTCCAATAAAACCTGGGACAGGGTGCAGGATTGAGTATTCAAGTATTTAGGAGCCAAAGAGTCTCACCTAATATCCTAAATCCTGTTACATTGTCTAACGATAAAAGTCATTCTTGAACATTTCTACTAAAGGACTTATTGCTAGAATGGTGTCTAAAATGGCATGTTTTTAGAAGAGAAAATAGCAGGTGATTTTAAGATTAATATTTGTACATTTCTATTAATTTATATTTTTAACAAGAATCAATCTGTCACATAATAAGAGAAGTAATCCACTAAAATTACTTTCAAATTGAATCTACTCATCTTTGGTAGTATTGAAATTTTATACTTATGGCTACTAGGCCACCCAGAAAAGCGAATAAAAAGAGACCAATTCCACCTTTGTTGAATTATTTCAAGAGGCAATTTGCTTAGTCTACCTTAGACTGACTCTTTGGGTGGTATTAGATATTATTGACACCTTTCATCTTTAAACATTTTATTAGTCATCACTGGTGATGGGAGGTGTCATTTTTTTCCATTAAACGAACCTATCCTTTTTTTAACCAATTTCTCTAAAGGGAAAAAAAAAGCTTTGAATGAAATGTATAATGACTGGTAATCCCACCAGTGGAGGTTTCCTCTATCATTTTTATTTAATCACTTTATTGTTATTAAAAATATATATAAGGACATAGGGTTTTTCTTTCTGGTTTATGGACTATATATTTTATCTGCATTTTCCCCCAGACACAACTGAAAGCACAAGACCAAAAGTATTTTCTTGTGTCACCTTGGACTAGGAAATAACAGGAGTAAGGAGAGTTGGAATTATAAATTTTGTAGCCTCACCTATCTCTCCTCCAGAAGAAGTCTTTTTAGCAAATATGTCATAATTTTTAAATGATGGAGGTTGTTGATCCATTTGTAATAAGGAAATTGTCTTAATGTCTTCACCACAGAACTCCTTCACAGTTTCCTTCACTCTGAAGGGATGGCTCACAGAGAATGTAGTCTGGAGTAATGAAGGATTGACCATGATTCATGTACTTTTCCCAGGTGATAATTCTGCATGCAACATCAAGATTTCAATCTTTATCAAGAATACAAGGACTCTTCCCTCTCAACTCCAGAGTCTTAGTATTCAAATGCTTGACAACAGATTTCATGAAATTTTAGTGACTCTAATACTTCCAGTACAGAGAATATGTTCAAATCTTTGCTTCAAGAAGTTCCATGGTCTCTTTATTGCCACCATGAATGATAGAGTATAGCTAATTGTCTAAATACTGAGGGATGTTTTTGACCAAGAGTATAATTGTCAATTCACTTAATTCTTATGGCTTCTTTATGACAGCATTTTCTGCTTTAATGGCTTCTATTATTGACTGAATATTTAGCAAATCCTAAATGTGGGAAATTCTGAATTCCAATAATCAGGACCACTTCAAGAGACTCTAGGGTGGCTAGGTGGTGTAGTGGATAAATCACCAGCCTTGGAATCAGGAGTACCTGGGTTCAAATCTGGTCTCAGACACTTAATAATTACCTAGCTGTGTGGCCTTGGGCAAACCATTTAACCCCGTTTGCCTTGCAAAAAAACCTAAGAAAAAGAGATTATGAGTAGAAAAAAGCCCCATTCATTATTGTTAGGATATTCTTCTCAGCTGATCAAGTTCCTCAAGAATACTAATCATTTCTTGACCATATGGTCATTGAATTAACTCTTAAACAGGTAGAGAATTATCACTGCCAAGATTTCCTCTATATGCTCCTATACCATGCTCTGCAATGTCTGCAGTTGCCATGTGAAGAAGTGTAGTGAATGTGAACATTCTATCTGCAAGGTATTTGGGGTTTGCCACAATGATTACTTCATAGAGCTGGAGTCAGGACACTCGTGCACTGGTGAAGGCCCATTCCTGCCTCCTGATCTTGCCCTGACTCAATCATGCCAATTATTAAATATTTACCAGAACACCCCTTAAATAAGGGATGCATTAGTCCTAATGTTTTTCATTTTAGGGCAGAGGAAAGTAAAGGCCAGAGAGGTGAAAGAAGTGCTGGAAGTCTCACACACCAGCAGAAAGAGAAACTGGAAGTCATGGCCTTAGAGAAAAAACAGAAAAGTCAACTTTTTCCCTTAGGTAAGCATTATGTACCAAAATAAAAAAATAAAAAAAGAATGAATGGAAACAGCTAGAGACTTTCAAGAAATCATGGAAGAGGTGGTTAGGTGGTGCAGTGGATAGAACATTTGAATTCAGGTCTTCCTGACTCTAGGTCCAGTGCTCTACCCAGTGTACTTGTTACCCAGTTATCTGGTAAGCCCAAATGAAATGGGTCCAGATCTGACTCATCCAAGAGAGGAAGAAAAGAGATGCAGGAAGACTGTCATAAACCAACTGGCTAGCTGGACAAAGCATCAAATGTAATTTCCCCAATAACTGGTTATATTTATGAAAAATACCGGGGGCAGCTAGGTGACACAGTGAAAAGAGCACGAATCCTGGAGTCAGAAGGACCTGAGTTCAAATTTGATCTCAGACACTTAATAATTACCTAGATGTGACCTCGAGCAAGTCACTGAACCCCATTGCCTTGAAAAAAATAAAAAAAATAGGAAATAGACAGAGTTAAAAATTACATCTCCAGGAGAAATAAAATATAGCAAACTAAAGGAAGACCTGAATTCAAATCCATTATCAGACACATACTAGCTATGGGACCTAATAAGTCACCTATTCCTGTTTGCCTCAGTCTCCTTATCAATAAATAACCTGGAGAAGGAAATGTCTCCTCTTCCTAGAGAAGAAGATACTCCAGTATTTTTACCAGGAACACACCCCCAAAAGAGGTCACAAAGAATTGGATAGCAACAGGTGTCATCCACCAGTCAGTCAATAAACAATGTCTTGCTTATTCTGTTCCCTGGAAGTCTGTACAGTTCTCATTCTCTAAACCCTCACCTAAAACCAAATCCTTTCCTGACATCATCTTTAATTTAAATGTCACTTTTTCTATACTTTCTTGTATATAAAGAAAGGTGTCTCTTGTATATATCTTGTATATAAAGGAAGGTACAATCATCCACTCTTGTAATGATTCCTCTTTATCCTTACTTAGAGAGGACACCTGAAGTTCTCTCTTAATGATTACCAAACCCTGATATCTTAGATCAAATATACTTCTTCAACAGTTCTTAAAGGATTTCATTCCCTTCTCTTCTTTGCTACCTTTATAGCAGTAGCTTTTTAAGAAAAATTATTGTGATAAATAAATTTTATAATTTAATCAATTATTTATATATTTATATTAGTTATTAAATTATAATTTCTATACTTATTTATAGAATCATATAGAATATTCTATATATGAATATATAGAAATCTACATATAATTTAATTAATATATAATACAATATAATTTATAATTATTATGATAATATATCTTGCCCCTTTTCCTTTCAAAGATTTCCCCAGATGTCACATACTCTGTCTCTGTGTGACTGTATCTTCTCTCTTTGACTACTCCTTATTCTATATTTCTGTCTACAGTGAAAGGTTTTATTTATTTATCTTAAAAATCACTAAAAGCTGATTATTAGATATATATAACCTTTATAGAGGGATGATTGAATAAAAGGACATAAATTCTCTTTACAGCTGGACAAATCCAACATTGGGAGACTCACTTTCCTGCATGTGACTCCCTATAGCTTAGAATAAATATACTATTTTTATCTTCAATAAAACTTTAAAATTTCACCTCCTGTATTACGAATTTCTAGAAACCAGGCTAAGAAATTCCATAACATATATATGAGGTGAAGTAGCCCAGCCTTACATGCACAAAGTAGATGGCTATGACAGAAGTTGTTTAGGTAAAACATTCAACTTGGTTTTCCCCAGCTCAAAATATTTGCAGCTGCAGGAAAGGATAAGAGTCCACATGATTTGAAATCTACTCTGGTTAAATATCATGTAGGGTTGTTTAATATTTTACTGTGGATCACATCACTTGTATATTGAATATAAAAGTCTTATTGGGTAATTAATAATTATTGGGACCCTTCAGGATCCTGAGAAGCTTCATTCAGTCAGTCAGCTTCAGGTATGTAGGAACTGAACATAATTGAGCCTGGCTTAACCTGCTCTGTTGTCATTTGCCTTGGACTCTCCTGATCTACCCTTCCTTCACCTCTCCTATGATTCCCAGGTTCCCATTATCAAGTCACTATGAAGACTATCTGCCTGGTGTTTATGATGCTTTTAGTGATCTCCTTTGCTGGTACTGGTAAGTTGCAGTATAAATATCAGGGAGGTGGACTATGAATAAAAGAATGGACTCAGTCTTGGGAACCTTTATTTTTCTGACCAGATGACCTAAACTGTGGAGGATTAAGAGAAAGCTTCCTCCACCTACTCTAAAGAACTCATGTAGAGAGCAATTTTCATTTAGGTTGGACAAATGTGTCATTTGAAAGTGGACCTCTCCTACTCAACGGTACCATTCTATTTTGTAATCACTCTAATAGATGGAAAATTTCTGTTTTCATTGTCTGCTTTAGGCTCTTTGTAGCTTCCACCCATTGCTCCCAAGTGCAACAAAGTACTTTGAAGATAACTTAAACTCTTTTTAGTTTAATGGATATGCAACATGTAGGTTTTGTGAAATCAGACTTATTCTTGTAAGTCCAAGTCTATTACTGTCATTACTCTGGGTAAATTATCTATTGATAGGATTTTGTACTGGGTTCTTCTATGGCTTCTGAACCATACTAATCTTGCATCATATGCTCTGTGATTTCCATAAGATGGATTATTCTCAAATTTTCCTGTATAAAGCTTGTTTCTATATAGCTTTTTTTGCATATTAATTCCCCTTATTGTGTGTGAGGGGAATGCAAGGATTTTTTTTAATCCTTCCTTGTATCACCAGTTAGACTAAATGATTGCAAGATCTTTTCTAGATTGAAGTCCTCTCATTGATTCTGCTCTGTTAAAATTGACCTGCAAAAGTTGTTTCTGCCAGGAATCTAGTTCAGTCCATTTTACTATCTAAGTTATAACACTCAGTCTATAGCACTCAAGGTTTTGCAAAGTGCTTTACTCCAGTATCATCTTTGATCCCTTCATTATTCTTTCCCTTTCCCCACATCCAACCCCTTGCCTAAGCTTTCCTCCCTAAAGATCTCATCATGTACCTTTGCCCCAGGAATTGTCTTGGCATGTTTTTCAGGAATGTCAATTTACAACTATTTGAGACCTTAGAGGTCATCTAATCTTACTAACTTTAGGTTCAGTGTTCTATCTAGTGAATAATTCAAACTGAGCCTCCACTGTGGTATTCTGAGTAAGTTACTTGATCTTTGTTTACCTCCTTGTTTCCCCCATCTCTAACATGGTTATATCAACAACAACTACATCCCAGGATGTTGTTAGAAGGAGAAAAAAATTGTAAAGAGTTTAGTACAGTGTCTAATACACAGCAAGTACTACTTGAATGTTTATTTGAATTCAAGGGATTATCCAGTCCAGTGACTCAGAGACAATTAAGAGAGGTCTGGTTTAACTGAACTTTAGAATATATGAAGGGATTATACTCTAGTTAGGCTGGTAACTTACCTTGGGGTTAGGTTGAGAGATGGTTTAAGTGTTAAAAAAATTTTGCTTTTGATTCCAGAAGAAATATGGAGCCACTAATGTAATTAGCAGGAAAGAGTCATACTAATACTTATACTATAGCAATGAAATCAGAGGTTAATTCATCATATCTTTTTGATTCTCATAACAACCTTGTGAGATAGATTATTGCAAGTATGAGGAACCTTATTTTATAGATAATTAAACTGTCTGAAATAGGAGAAATAATTATACAGCTAGAAAGTAGACATCCTAGACTTTAAATTCCATTTTCACCTCTTGTGTTATTTTCATTAAATTACCATATTTTTGGAAAAAAATTAAAAAATTAAATCAATTTATGTTCTTTGGACCTAAACTTTTTTTTTAGATTTTTCAAGGCAATGGGGTTAAGTGGCTTGCCCAAGGCCACACAGCTAGGTAATTATTAAGTGTCTGAGATCAGATTTGAACCCAGGTACTCACTCCTGACTCCAGGGCTGGTGCTTTATCCACTGCACCACCTAGCTGTCCCTGGACCTAAACTTTTTAAAACCATAATTCAGAATCACAACAGAATATCTCTTCTTTTTTTTTTGTTCAAATATTCTTTAATGTACTTTTATTTCTTTTCACAGGGTATGGTGGATTTTTTGACACTTTCTTTTGTGCTTTAAAAGGAGGGAGTTGTGTGCAAGACCTTTGTTATCTTCTTCCTCTTGGTAAAGTAGGTACCTGCAAGAAAATGGCATGGCACTGTTGCTTCTACAAGCCAAAGAACTTTTTCAAAATACTGAGCCAAACAATGGAAGAAAATAAACATGCAAATTATTGAAATCAAATTTTTCTCATTCTTATTTTAATTTAATTTAATTTAATTTAATTTAATTTAATTCAAGGCTGATATGATTCCTGGGTCATTGTTTATTTAAAGAGGTGAAATTTCAATATTTTAAATCATAATCAAGAATTCATCATATCTTATATGAATGATTTTGTGTCCTAATTTGTAAAGAATCAGCATAGAAGTCAAATGACCTTGGCTTTAAGTCACAGCACTGATACACATTGCCTATGAGAAACTACTAGATAAGTGATCATTTCCTTATCTTACCTAATACTTCTTCCAGATTTAGAATTAAATAGTTGGGAGTATTTCCTCTTCTGGTAGATTATAGTTCTTCTACAACAAGGTACATGGTCTTTAAGAGTTCTTTTAGCCAAAATGATTTGCACCTTCTCCTGTAGCCATGATCTTCTTGGACCTAAAATGAGAGTAATCCACAAGGGAAGACACACTGGGCCTGTACTCAAAGCATCTCTGGCTTTGTAGAATATTCTGTATCCCACTAACAGTCTATAGAATTGCCTTAAAAAATCCAGGGTCACCTCTATATCCCCTTCAGGTATTAAAGCAGAAAATGACAAGGAGGCTGATATTCAAAATATCTATAAAAACCAGAGAAATAGAACAACAAACTATTCTCATTTCTGATTATTGATATTAACATTTTCAATAAAATCTTGTCAAGGAGTCAACTACAACACATTATTAAAATTACTCATCGAAACCCAATGCTATTGACTTCCAGAGAGGCAACTTGATCAGCTAGTGCAGACTGAAACATTTTTACTTGATTTTTCTTGTTTTCCTCTCAAAGCATGGTTAATATGGAAATGTTTTGCATTATTTCATA
This sequence comes from Macrotis lagotis, assembly GCF_037893015.1. Lineage (NCBI taxonomy): Eukaryota > Metazoa > Chordata > Mammalia > Peramelemorphia > Peramelidae > Macrotis > Macrotis lagotis. The sequence goes on along the minus strand of NC_133658.1, from coordinate 189,728,104 downwards.
TGTATAATGTCTTACATAATTCTTGATTTCCTAAGAGATTGTCATGTTATAAGAAAAATATTTGGAATTGAAAATTAAAAAATAAAATGTAAAACATTGCTCATTATGACCAATTTGAATTTAAATCTGTGACACAATAATGGAAAACATCATGAAACTATTAACCCGAGTTTAGAACTCCCAAAATATTAGCCAATCCACATTAATATACTCTAACTCCCCCCTCCCTTTGTCTCATTTCTATTATCATGTGTGCTTTAGAGGGTCTACCATGAGGATTCAAGATTGTTTCCTGGCTACCAAGGCAGACTGTCCCAATGCAAATATACCATTTTGATTATTAAACTACTTATATAATCAATCTGGAGTTCCCTGACCTCTTTCAATGTCATTGGGTTTGTTTAAAAACATATGTACAGTGGGGCAGTTGGGTGGCACAGTAGATAGAGTACTGGTTCCAGAGTCAAGAGGACCTGAGTTCCAATCTGACCTCAGACACTTAATAATTACCTAGCTGTATGACCTTGGGCAAGTCACTTAATCTCATTGCCTTGCAAAAACAAAAACAAAACAAAGTGAAAACATATGTTCTGAAAATAGAAAGAGAATATGCAGTGTAATAAAATGCATTCTGGACAAGAAAGGAAAAAGTTGTGTAATCTGAAAAGTTATGTAATCTTCCAATTGGAGAAATTGGAAAGAGATATAAGACATCCTTGAAAGGAAAATTGGAAGGTATAAGATTTGGGTTTTTGAACTATCAGAGAGATATATTAAAATGAAAGATGGCTTAAATAAACATAGTGAGAGGGAATGAGTATGTTTGACAGTTTAAGTAGAAAACTTGTGTATGAAAATTTTATAGCTTGATTTGAAAATCAATATAAAAAGCAGAAAGTTACAAATTAATTTATAAGTTATAGAAACTTTTCTGAGATTGTGGAACCCAGATTTGAATTAAATTAAAACATGCTCTTAAGTGTGATAAGTGAGGTAAATTAACACCTGGCATTAGATTGTCATTTTCATAATCTGATTGAAATGGAAAAATATGAAATGTTTGGAATAAAGAGCATTTTCCTAAAATATAGTAATACTACAATATTAAAATCATAAATTGAAATTTTGTGAAACATAATTTTGAACATAGGTCCCATGTGTAATTGAATTTGTTTTGGTCACATTTTTAAAAAAAAGAATGTATTAAAAGTAATTAAAAGTAAAGCATACGTGAAGCTGAGAAAAATAGAGGACTCTTTGCTCATTAAGAAGGCAAATCAAATTCAGTTTTAGGCTGATAGTAAGAATCTAAAGTTCTTTTATGATGTCCTGAAGGTTATTTAGGACTGAACATTTCCATAGTGTTTGTAACAGACTGTCATCAATCAATGTGAAAGCCATTGACCATTTATCTCAAGTTGAAGTCAATCAAGCTGAAGTACCATTAGTCTCCTTTCATGTGACAAAATTCCTGGTGCTGATTCTATTCCAGTTCAGATTTACAAGGTGTTGAGTCTATTGCTCATCCAAAAGCTGACTGAAAATTTCCATGTGGCATGAAGAGTCCATATCCCCCAAGAATTCAAGGATGCCTTTCTCTCTTATAATCACAAACCTGTTTCTCTTTTACTCATTGCTGGTAAGACTTTAGTCAGAGTTCTTCTCAATAGGCTGATCCTTTACCTGGAAGATGGTCACCTCCCTGAGAGCCAGTGTGACTTCAGAAAGAGTTGAGGAACAGTTGATATGGTGTTTGCTGCCCAACAACTCCAGGAAAAATACAAGGAGAAGAATAGAGACCTACAAATAATGTTTGTAGATCTGCATACGACATTTAATACCATCAGTTGTTAGTCCTGATGAGAAATTACGTCAAAATTTGGCTGCCCAGAGAAGTTCAATAGTATTGTATACCAGTTTCATGTCAGAGTGCTTGCCCGGGTTCTGCATAGTGAGTGATGCTCTCATGATTTCCCAGTCACCAGTGGAGTGAAACAATGATGTGCCCTTGCTCCTATGCTTTTAGCATTATATTTTCAGTGATGTTATCAAATGATTTTACTGAATCAAGGGCAGCTACCATGGTGATGGTAAATTCTTCAACTCAAAAAGGCTACAAGGCAAGGAAAAAAGTGGAGGGAGTGTTAGTTCATGATCTTTTGTTTGCAAATGATTGTGCACTCAATGAAACCTCTGAAGCTGAAATGAAATGCAACAAATGAATAGATTCTCTGCTACTTGTGCTAATTTGGGCCTAATAATTAACACCAAGAAAATATTGTGGAAACACAGATTATAGCAAATGGAAAAGTTTTAAATACCATGGGTAAGTTCACTTTACCTTGATAGTGTCCTTTCTAGGGAGGCACACATTGATAATGAGATTGACACACAATGGCATTGCCAGAGCTAGTTCAGTATTTGAGATGCTCAGAAAGAATATGTGGGTGAGAAGAGGTATCAGACTATCAAACTGAAGGTCTACAGAACCATTGGGCTGACCTCATTGCTGCATGCATGTGAAATCTGGACAATCTGTGCCATCTCAGGAAACTGAATGACTTCCATTTAAATTTCCTTAGGAATATTCTTTTTTTTTGCAAGGCAATGGGGTTAAGTGACTTTGCCAAGGTCACACAGCTAGGTAATTATTAAGTGTCTGATGCTGAATTTATACTCAGGTACTCCTGACTCCAGGACCAATGCTCTATCCACTGCGTCACCTAGCTGCCCCTTCCTTGGGAATATTCTTGATCAAAACTGTCATGCATTTAAACATTACTACTGAGGGGGCAACCACAATATACTGGGCATATTGTTAGAATGTAAGAAATGTGCTTGATAGAAAGACATTTTGTGGAGAACTCACAAAGTCAAATCAGAAAAGGTGATATCAGGACACTTTGAAGGTTTCTCTCTTTAGAACTTTATTATTGATTATCAGCATGGGAGACACTGTCTCAGGACTGGCCAGAATGGCATATCTACATCAAAGAGAATTCTGTGCTCTATGAGCAAGGCAGAATTGAAGCAGTTCAAAGGAAAAGTGAGATATGTTTGTTTAGAGTTAAATCCCATATGGAATATTTCTGCCCAATTTGTTGTAGAGCATGCTAAGCTTGTATTGATCTGATCTGTCACAATAATTCCTCTTTAACATTGTGACATCGTTCTGATCTTCTTCAGTAATGAAGGACAAGATTCAAACAACCAAGAAACAAATGTTTCTCTTAATTTGATGTTAATATAAGTCAGAAGTTATACAATTTGACATTAAGACAAATTAGGAAAATGTATGGATTTGAAATTTGCTAACTTGGTGACTTAAAGCAAGCTACCTTGCCTTTATTTACTTCAATTTACTTTATATGATTGAAACAAACTTAACACATTGCCCAATATAGGGGAAATACTATAAATGTTTGCCATTATTATTATTCCTTAATTAGGTATAATTGTTTCATATTTGATAATTTTATATGGGATTTTATTGGGTTGTTTTTTTAGTTTTTGCAAGTCAATGGGGTTAAATGACTTGCCCAAGGTCACATGGCTAGGTAATTATTAAGTGTCTGAGGCCGGATTTGAACTCAGGTACTCCTGACTCCAGGGCCGGTGCTCTATCTGCTGTACCAGCTAGATGCCCCCTATTATATGGGATTTTAAAAGATGATGAAATACCTCATATTCTGTGTAAGGTAATTTGGAAATGCATTCAACTGGGTTGAAGTCACCTTAGAGGCTTAGTAGATTAGAGTAGGTACAAAAGAAACAGTAATAAACGACTATAGTAATCTACTGCTTGAGAAACTCAAAGACTTCTGGGATGTAACTATTTGAAAAAAATGACTGGAGAAACTAGAAAACATTATGGAAAAAAACTAGGCAGAGACAAACATCTCACACCCTATACCAAAATGAGCTCAAATGGGTACAAGATTTAGATATAAAGGGCAATACCACAGGGTAATTAAAAGTTCAAGAAATACTCTGTCACATCTATGGAAAAGGGAGAAATTTGTGCCCAGACAAGAAATAGGGACCATTATAAATTGAAAAATAGGTGATTTTGACTATGCTAAATTAAGAAGTCCTTGTTCCAATAAAAACCAATGCAGTCAAGATTAGAATGAAAACAGAAAGTTGGAAAACAATTTTTCACAGTGTTTCTGATAAAGGGCTCATTTCTAAAATCCACAGATAATTGAGTCAAATTTATAAGAATATAAGTCATTCCACAATAAATTTACAATAAAGAAATTAAATTTATATATAGTCACATGAAAAATTATTCCAAATCATTATTGATTAGAGAAATACAAATTAAAACAAATGTGAGGTACTACCTCACACTTATCAGATTGAATAAGATAACAAAAAATGAAACTGAACAGTGTTGGGGAGGATGTTGAATAATTGGGTCAATAATGTGCTGTTAGAGTTATGAAATGACTCAGTCATTTTGGGGTTTTTTTAGGTTTTTGCAAGGCAAACGGGGTTAAGTGTCTTGCCCAAGGCCACACATCTAGGTAATTATTAAGTGTCTGAGACTGGATTTGAACCCAGGTACTCCTGACTCCAGGGCCGGTGCTTTATCCACTACGCCACCTAGCCGCCCCTGACCCAGTCATTTTGAAGAGCAATCTGGAGCTATGCTCAAAGAGCAACAAAACTAATCATACACTTAGATTTGGTAATCTAATGCTAGGCCTATAGAAAAAGAAATCATAAAAAATAGGAAGTCTCACATATTCAAAAATATTTAAAGAAGCTCTTTTTGAAGTAGCTAGGTGACATAGTGGATAGAATACTGATCCTGGAGACAGGAGGAACTGAGTTCAAATAGGGCTCAGACGCAATAATTACCTAGTTGTGTGACCTTGGGCAAATCACTTAGTCCCATTGCCCTGTTAAAAATACAAAACAAAACAAAAAAAGAAGCTCTTTTTTGTAATGGCAAAGAACTGGAAACTGAGGGGATGCCAGCAAATGGGGAATGTCTGAACAAGTTATGATACATGAATATTATGAAGTGTATTGTTCAATAAGAAATCATGAGGGATAGGACTTTAAAGAAGCATAGAAAGAATTATATAAACTAGTCCTGAGAGAAGGGAGTAGAACTCAGAAAACATTGTACACTTTACCAATCACATTAAAAATTTATCAACTAAGATGGATTCACCTCCTCTCAGTATCTGAGAGATTAATGACAACCCAGAGTGACCTTTTATGAACAATATCCTCCACATCCAAAGGGGGGAAAAAGCAAGGAATCTGAATGTACACTTTTTACAAACTTCTCATGTTTTTCCTTCCTATCTCATTGTTTCTATCCTTCTCCCTTAGTCCTAATTCCTTTCTCACAAAATGATCAATATGTAAATATGTCAAACACAAATGTAAATGTATAATTTTATCCAGATTGTTTGTTACCATGGGGAGAAAGGAGGAAAAAAAGTGAGAAAGGTAGAAAAAGATGTAATTTATAAATTTGCAAATGGATGAATGTTAAAAAGCTTCCATACCTTGTAATTGGAAAAATGAAATAAGATATCAATTTAAAAGTTATTAATAGTTTTATTTTAAATTTCAATTGCATAATAAATTTTTATCATTTTATACAAATATATAAACCTGTGCCAATTATGTTGAGTAACTTTTTTAAACTTGTATGTTATTAGAGTATGAGTTGAAAGAAAAAAGACGGAAAAATTACTTAAAACAATTGTTATTTTAGCAGCTTTGCCATTTAGGGAACTGGATATTTCTACTTTTATCTGAAGATAAGAGGAAATTACAACTATAATAATTTGGATCATTTATTAAAATATAAGTCATTTGAGGTTATTTTCTTTATGCTAAAATCTAAAATTTGTAATTGATTTCTGTATGTAGAATGGAAGGGATGAGATGAAAACCTTACCTAGAATAGGTTTCCTTATTCTGAGCTGTTCACTTTGGAGTTTGAAAGTGGGCAGTGGGGTTAGTTTATTTCACCAGGCATTATGTCAAAGAGCATAGACCACATCAAGTTTAAGTGAAAAGTTAATTTGAGACCTCTTCTATAGGTACCAGTAGACTTTTATTGCTCATTGTATCTCCATGAGAGGAAAAATAATTATATCTAGCCCTAAGTTTTTTATTGGTAAAATCTGTCATTTGGTAAAAATTCATGTCTTAATTTGTTCTGAGATCCTTCTCATAATGTGATTTATTGTATTGCAAAATGAATTTTTCCATTGGAAATAATGTAATTACAGACGATCAGTACCACACTCCCAAACATATTCATATAAAAATACTTATAATTTTAAGTAAATTTTTTGTCCCTAATTCACCTGAAATTCACTGCACAGTTATAAATAAAAAATAAAACAAATTAACCTGCACATTACCTTTGAGAAGAATTATGACTGGTGTGAGGTAGATGAGAAGAAGCAGGAGGAAGCATTGTTTGTTGCTTGAAAGGAGAGTCTCCTTCCATGTAAACATCGAGGATTTCAATCTCAGAGTGTTCTCTCTTATGCTACTTTTACTAAAAGTAAGACTAACACTACTGCCTTCACTTAGTTTTTCTTTTAAAGAATTACTTTTATATTATGACTCACTGAATTTTTTTCTTTATGTTCACTTCTGAATGAATTGGAGAATTGAAATAGGTAGAATAATTAGAAATTGAAGAGGGGAGGTACAAGAAACAGAACAATTAGGAGGTTATGTAACAGTCCAAAGATAGATATTGTGGGTATGAGCAAAGGTGATGATTGTGAACAGTGAAAAGGATCTGTCCATAGAGAGAGTGAGTCCTCTGTTTGACATATGAAAACCAAAAAAAAAAAAAAAAACCCCAAAACAACAAACATTGACCTAACTGAGCATTATTCCTATGTGAACCATTCAAGTCCAAATATGTTCATGCTGAAAATTGTTGTTTGTTCTGCAGGAAAAAATTATGAAAAATTTTTTTTTCCTCATCCAACAGAGCATATGTAAATCAGGTTATTCATAAAATGAAGTCCTATTATACCTGATTATATTTTGAGGTTTGAATTCAAGTATGATCAATATTCAAGAGAACTGCCGTAAGTTACTAAGAGTGAATATGATCCTAACCTGTTACAGGGGGAGCTCTGCATCCAGGAGAAAGTCAAGATGATAATCTTTGCCTAAACCTCAGGTAGTTCCCTTCTAGCTCAGTTTCCTCATTGTGTTCCTTTAATCAGGAATGTTTCCCATGTTGTTATTCCTGAGTTTGACTATGAGGTGTAATTGTTACTGCATGATTGATTAGCAAGTTTTACTTTTTCCTGAAGTCAAACACAGGTAAGAATATTTTGTTCTGTTGTATATGCTACTTTAATCATGTACTGGTCTTTTCTTTTTTGTCCTAATATAAATAAACCTCTGATAAATGTTTACTGATTGATTAATTGATCTTTGATGGCTTCCAGACCCAGTTTCTCACCCCCCACCTCAGTTCCTTACCAAGAAAAGTTTAGTGACAGCTAATAAACTTGGAAATCCAAAACAATCCAAATCTAATGTTCTTTTAAGCTAATTAATCTAATGATAATAACTGCCAACCCTTTTGCATCCATAGTAATTCCTTAATTGAATTGTTTTTTTATCATTATAGTTTTCTTTAATTGGGAAAGGTAATTTTTCTTCTAAAAGATTTTGAGGGGGTGGCTAGCTGGCGCAGTGTCTTGGAGTCAAGAGTACCTGAGTTCAAATTCAGCCTCAGGCACTTAATAATTACCTAGCTGTGTGGCCTTGGGCAAGCCACTTAACCCCATTGCCTTGCAAAAACTAAAAAAAAGATTTTTGGCAAGAATTATTGATAGTACTCAGTCTAACTGTTCAGAGAAAGCTTTGGCATATTTGAATATCTGCATCCATAAGTCATACATTGCTAACATTATCAGCTCTGTCATGAAGAACTCCTTTCTGCCCAACTACATTACATATCCCACAGTGTGTTTTAATATTTTTATTTTGGGATATAAAGGAATTCATTTCAGTGAAAAGGCTCTGGTCTTGTTGCCTTGTTTTGAATAAGAAGCTTTTTAAAATTTATTTATATATTACTAAAATATTCTTATTGTGGGAGTAACCATAATTCCTCCTCCCCCCCTCAAAAATATAAAACTTCATGAGAAATAAAGTGAGAGAATGAGAAAAACACTGTGTTTCAGTCTGTGTTCTGATACCATCAGCTCTATCTCTGGGGTGGATCGTATTCTTTACCATAAGTGCATCAGAGAAGTTACTTCCATATTTTTCCACAGTTGCTGATTGTAATTTCTCCCATTTCATCCATTCCTCCCCACTACAATTTATTATATTTTCTCTCTCCTTTCATTCCATCCTTCTTCAAAAATGTGCGGTTGGACAGTCAAGTGGTGCAGTAGATGGAGCACTGGCCTTGGGGCCAAGAGTCCCCAAAGCCCATATCCCATCCCAGAAACCCAGCAACCACTCAGCCCCTTGGTCCTGGACAGGCCAACCAATCCCAATACCTTACAAAAAGTAAAAAAGAAAATGTGTTATATCTGACTATCCTCTCTCATGATGTATCCTCTCCTCTATCACCTACACATCCCCTCCCCTTCCTCTGTCCCCTTTCTCTCCTTTTTCTTTTAGACTTCTATACCCTATTGAGTATGTATGCAGTTTCCTCTCTGAACCACTTCTGATGAGGATGAAATCTCCCTTACACTCTCAACTTCTCCCTTTCCATACCATTGCAAAAGCTATTTTTTGACTCTTTTGCATGAAATATCTTAGTCTATTCTATCTCTCTTTCCTCTTTCTCCCAGTACAATTCCATTTTACTCATTGACACCATTTTTACAATTTATTATACCTTCAAATTCAACTCTCTCCTGTGCCTTGTTTACATATGCTCCTTCTACCTGCTCTATTAAATGAGAAGGTTCATGTGAGTATTATCAGTATAATCTTCCCATGCAGGAATACATGTAGTTCATTATCATTAAATCCTTCATAATCTATCCTTTTCATCCACCTTCTCTATGCCTCATCTGAGTCCTGTACTTGAAGATCAAACTTTCTGTTCAGCTCTGATCATTTCAACAAGAACTTTTGAAATCCCCTTGTTTCATTGAAAGTTAAACTTTTCCTCTGGAAAAAGATGATCAGTTTTTCTGGGTAGTTGATTCTTAGTTGCATTCCAAGCTGTTCTGCCTTACAGAAAATTATATTCTAAGCCCTATGAACCCTTACTGTGAATGCTGCTAAATTTTGTGTGATCCTTACTGTAGTTCCACAAAATCTGAAATTCCTTCTGGCTACTTGTAATATTTTCTCTTTGACTTGGGAGTCCTGGAACTTGGCTATAATATTCCTGGGGGCTATTATTTTGTATATCTTTTAGGAGGAGATTGGTGGATGATCTTAATTTCTATTTTGCTCTCTGCTTCTAGGGTATGAGGGCAATTTTCCTGTAGAAATTCTTTAAAAATGAAGTCAAGGCTCTTTTCCTGCTCATGACTTTTAGGTAGTCCAATAATTTTTAAATTATATCTCCTGGAACTTTTTTCCCAGATCAGTTGTTTTTTTCAATGAGATATTTGATATTTTCTTCTAGTTTTTCATTCTTTTGGTGTTGAATTATTGTGTCTTGATTCCTAGTAAAGTCATTGGTTTCCTTTAGCTCCATTCTGCATTTGGAGAATTTGTTTTACTCAGTGAGCTTTCTCATCTCCTTTTCCAAGTAGCCAATTTTGCTTTTTTTTTTTAAGGCATTATTCTCCTCATTAACTTTTAGGATTATTTCATCCATTTGACCTAAATTCCTTTTTAATACACTGTTTTCTTCAGCATTTTTTTGGATCTCCTTGACTAAGCTGCTGACTTGGTTATCATGATTTTCCTGCATCATTCTCATTTCTCTTCCCAATTTTCCCTCTACTTCCCTTACTTTATTTTCAAAATATTTTTCCAGGTTACCTTGGGGTGGAGAATTGCCTCACTGGATTTTTCTGTGGGTTCTGTCTCTCAAAAATTTAGTTACAGTCATAATTTTAAGGTTTTTGAAATATTTTGGACAGAGCTCCTAGGAAAGGCTGTTCTGCTGCCATATTGGCTCTGCCCCCTAATAATGGCCTTTTTGCCTTTTGAGAGATCCACTGATTTTTGTATTTACAATTATACTTAGCTTTTGGATACAACTCTAAGTTTTACAAAATACTTTACACATGTTATTTTATTTCATCATTCTGACAGTCCTGTGAGGTAGGTGCTGTTATTTTTCTGTCCATTTTTTCAGGGGAAGAAACTGAAAGTGAATGAAGAGAAGTGTCTAATCCAAGGCCACTCTTATCAAAAGTGTCTAAGGTAGAATTTGAATTTAGTTCTTCTTCAATTGCTAGTCAAAAGATATGAAGTCAGTTTTCAGATGAAGAAATTAAAGCTATCTATAATCATATGAAAAATGCCCTAAATCATTATAGATTCAAAAAATGTAAGTTTAAAAACTCTGAATAGCACCTCTCACCTATCAGATTATCCAATATGACAAAAAAAAATGAAAATAATAAATTTTGGCAGGGATGTGGCAAAAATGGGTCTAATATTAATACATTGTGGACTAGTCCAACTATTCTGAAAAGCAATTTGGAACTATGCCTAAAGGATTGCATACTTTTTGATCCTTGTATACCACTTCTACCAATACCAAATACCAAAGTGATCTACAAAAAGTAAAAAGTCCATATTTTCAAAAAAAACATTTATAGTAGCTATTTTTGTAGGGGCAAATAATTGAAGATTGAGGAGATAGCCATAAAATTGGGAAATATTTCAACAAATCTTGGTATATGCATTTGAGCAAATACTGTTATTATGTAAGATATAATTAGCAGATATAGAAATTAGAAAAACCTGGACTTACATGAAATAGTGATAAGAGCAGTGATCAGTACCAGAAGAACATTGTACATATTTACAGTAACATTGTGAGATGATCAACTATAATAAACTGTTTTTCTCAGCATTTCAATGGGCCAAGAAAATTCTAAAATACTTTGGATGGAAAATGCCATTTACAACCAGAGAAATAAACTATGGAGTTTTAATGCAGATCAAAGTGTACTAATTTTCTTTTTAAATTTGCTATATGTTTTTTCTTTCTAATCCCCCCCCCACTTTTGTTCTGATTCTTCTTTTACAACATGGCTAATCTGGAATTATTTTAAACATGATTGTATATATATATATATATATATATATATATATTTATATATATATATTTATATATATATTGTATATATAATTTATATCATATTACACCCTGTCTTTGTAGGGGGTGATAAGGAATGGACACAGAAAAATGTATTGAAATAAGTTTTGAAAACTGACTTTAAATATAATATGAAAAAAAATTTAAAAAGAAAAAAGAAAAAATAATCAGCAACTTGTTAAAAGAGACAAGAAATTTTGCTAAAAAGAAGAATGTCTTAAAAAGGCAAATTTAATCAAATGATAAAAGTACAAAAGTTATTTAAAAATATCTCCTTAAAAATTATAATTTCTTAAGTAGAATTAAATCTATGAAAAAAAGCAAGAAACAAACAAATACAAAAAGACAAAATAGGAAAAAATGTAAAATATCTCAATGGAAAAAATAGCTGAACAGGGAAATACCTTGGTGAGAGATAAACAGAATTATTGGTCTATCTGAAAACCATAATAAAAAAAATCTCAGATATCATATAACAATAAATTATCAAGAAAACTATCCTGGGGGCGGTTAGGTGGCACAGTGGATAGAGCACCAGCTTTGGAGTCAGGAGCACCTGGGTTCAAATCCAACCTCAGACACTTAATGATTACCTAGCCGTGTGGCCTTGGGCAAGCCACTTAACCCCATTGCCTTGAAAAATCTAAATAAGAATAAAAATAAAAAACAAAATTAAAATTGAAAAAAAGAAAACTATCCTGATATTCTTGAACCACATGATAAAATAGAAATAGAAAAAAAATCCACTGATCCCTTCCTGAAGGAGTCCAAAAAAAAAAAAAAGAAAATTCCCAGGAAAATGATAACCCATCTGTAGAAGTTCTAGGTAGAGGAACAACTATTGAAAACAGCCAGAAAGAAACAATGAAAATATCATGGCTCCACAATCGTGATTACATATAATTTATCATTTTCTATGGTAAAGAATCAGAGGGCTTGAAATATGGTTCAGCAATAAAGGGAGCTAAGGTTACAGCCAAGAATAACTCACATAAAAAATTGAGTATAATCCTTAGGGGGGAAATGGACATTTACTAAAATAGAACTATTTATGATTTAAAAATAAAACTAACCTGAAGAGAAACTTTAACTTTTAAATACAAAACTCATGAGAATCATGAAAATATCAACATGAATAAGAATTAAGGGATTCTTTTTCTATATGAGAAGATGACAATTGCAACTGAAGAATTTTATCTTTGTTAGGACTGTTAGGAGAATATACAGACAGAGAGCACAGGAGTGAGATGACTATGATATAATGATTCAGAGAAATAAAATTAATGGTAGAGAAAGAAGGATCTATAGGGGGAGAGGAGAGAGAAAGGAGGAACAGAGAAAAAAAAAACTTGCATGAAAGAGCCTTGAGAGAAAGAGGCAAAAAATGCCAGACAATGCTTGAGCTTTACTCTCATCTGAATTGACTCAAAGAGGGAATAACAAATACTTTCAAGTGGGTATAGAAATGTATGCTTCCCTTACAGGGAAGTAGGAAAGAAATATTATAAAGAAAGGACTGGTGGTGATAAAAGGGAGAACAGATAAAGAGAGGTAATAGTTAGAAACAAAACAGCCTTTTGAGGAGAAGCATGTTAAAAAGAGAGAATAAATAGGGAAAAATAGAATAAAAGAAAGCATAACGTTAGTACTTATGTGATTGTGACTGGGACGACTTCACCCATTAAAAAGAGAATAGCATAATGGATTAAAAACCAGAATCAACAATATGCTGTTTACAAGAAACTCACTTGAAATAGAGAGACTAAATATTAAGAGACTGGGACAGAAACTCATACTTTTAACTGGGTTTAAAAAAGCAGGGATAGTAATCATGATCCTAGACAAAGTAAACAAAAAATGGACTTAATTAAAACAGGTAAGAAGGAAAGTTTTGTCTCCTACAAATTGGTCTGTTAAGAGATAATAAGATTCTTTTAAAAATGATTAAACATCCAATGGGTTATATTTTCCTTGAGACTAGCCTTTTAAAGGGAAAATCCAACTGCCACTAGTCAGTAAGTGGCTCAAGTAACAACTGAGAAATCAAAAGCTAAATATTTTGAAGTATTTAAAAAATCATGCCCTTGAGATTTCTTAAAGTAATGTTTAAGAATTGAAAAAAAGCTTGGCATATGCTAAGCACTAGGTTAATTGTCTATTACTACTTTAATTGATTTTAAGTATTGCATATTAGTTAATAGCTAGTTAGCTCTAGATTTTAGCTGGCATTGGTTATGACTAGTAAACTTGCACAGGAGGTAGGATGAGCAATTTTTTCTGTAAATAATTTAAAATGCATTCCAATGAATTATTGTTATTGGACTAGTGATATTTTTCATGTTTCAAATACTTATCACTAGGTGTGCAAAATATTTCTTGTTTTATGAAAGTTGAGAAAATGTTTACTAGCTGCTTCCCCTTTTAATCTGAATACCTTAGAAATATGTATATTATGTAATATTATATATTGTTTCCTTGTTTTTGCAAGGCAATTAGATTAAGTGGAAGTTGTGAATTTTCAGACTAAAGTGAGAGAGGACTTACAGGAATCACCCATTCCAGGTGGGGAAGATTGGTTTGTAGATGGATCCTCAACGGTGGTGGAAGGAAAAAGGATGAATGGATATACTATAATAGATGGGAATAAAAATACAGTTGTTCAAGCAAGAGACCTTCCAAAAGGATGGTCTGCTCAGACTTGTGAACTGTCTGCACTTAAAAGGATTGGAAAACAATACTGATTCTATACTGATTCCAAATATGCTTGGGGAGTGGTACACATATTTGGGAAAATATGGGAGGAGAGAGGAATAATAAACTGTAAAGGGAAAGATTTGGCCCATGATATAAGAGAATAAGAGAAGTTTTAAATAATTTGCAGTAGTCCATGTCAAAGGACATCAATCAAGGAACTCATTTGAAGCTCGAGGTAATTGCCTTGCCAATGAGATGGCTTGAGGAGCTGAGGAAGGAAAACTTGGAACACCGAAAGGTATGTTATTAATAATACCAAAGATCCCTTCATACATCTCTCCACCATCCTTTACCAGTAAGGAAAAGCAGAAAATGTTGGACCTGGGGGCTAAGAAGTCTGATGAGGGGCAATGGCATTTGCCCAATGGACAGGAAGTGCTGAACAAAGCAAGTATGAGGCAAATCTTGCAGACTTTATATCAAGGCAGTCATTGGGGAGTCCAGAATCTGTGTGATGCGGTCTTAGCCAAGTATGTATCTCCTGGACTCCATACAATAAATAGCCTGGCAATAGGTAGATGGGTGTCTCATTTGTTGAAGGACAAATAGAGCTGCTCAGCGCTGAACTCTGGCAGGGGGATGGCCTCTCAAGAATTCCACCCTTTCAGAGCATACAGATGGATTTTACTGAGCTGCCTCCTGTTGGCCACCTCAAATACTTGTTGGTCATAGTAGACCATTTGACCTCCTGGGTAGAGGCCTTCCCTCTTTCAAGGGCAAGTGTTCTCATGGTCAGCAAGATTCTGCTAGAACAAGTTATTCCTTGGTGGACAGGATTGATTCCGATCAAGGGATACACTTTACCTCCAAGGTTCTCCAGTCCTTGATTCAAACCTTGGAAATTTCCTGGGAACTACATACTCCCTGGCATACACCCTCCTCTGGCAAGGTGGAAATAATCAATCAGGAAATTAAGAGACAGTTAACAAAATTGTCTCTTGAGACACAATTACCTTGGACCAAATGTTTGACCCTTGCATTGTTAAGGATCAGGACAAAACCTAGATGGGATATTGGGTTATCTCCTTATGAGATGTGGTATGGCCATCCATTTCTTGGCCCAATTGAACAATGGGATCCTAGTTTAGATAATAAGGATAAGTTTGTCAGGGAAATAAATATATATAAAGGTACTGGACCAACATTTGAAAGACATTCAACTAAAAGGACACTTATTGCACAGACTCCTCCTTTAGGGTTTGCAGCCCACAAATTTGAACCAGGCAATTGGGTGTTGATCCAGATGTGGAAAGAAGAGAAGTTGACTCCAAATTGGGAAGGACTGTTCCAGGTTCTCCTGACCTCAGACACTGCCATGCGGACCCAGGAGCAAGGTTGAATCCACCATACCAGAGTAAAAGGATGTGTGAATCCACCGAAAGAATGGACTGTGGCCTCTGAGCCCACGAATGAATTGAAACTGCATTTTAAGCGAGTATAGGACTAATGGACTCTCCAACACCTCGCCTAGGAGGTGGAGGATTCTTGGTATTCTCCCCTTTGTTATAATTTTGTTAACACGCCTTTGCTTCCTAGCTGGTATAATAATATATAGTATAAGGGATATCCACGTGGGACCCACCCTTCGATTCTTGGTCAGCAGAAAAGAGGAGGGAAAATACATTGTGGTTTTTGTGGTTTTTTAACTCTGCTTCAGTTTCTGTAATTCGGCTTTCCCTGCTCTGTCTCTCTTATAGAGAGTTAGGAACTGCCCTGCTTCTTGCAAGAATCAAAATAAATTTTAACTCTTTGCTGCCACTTTGAGAGGACTCCAAGTAGTCATTTTGGGTTAAGGTCTCAGTACCCTGCACAAAGGTGTTTCTATTTTTGATTTCGTTTGGGGATGAACAATAAGTTGTACAATTTAGGGAGGTTGCTCTCCATATAAATATAAAAGATAATTAGGAGGATATAGCTTTATAGTCTTATTAGCTTTTAAGATCTGTGAAGGAGAGATGTTATACTATGATCAACATTCCTTCCTAACAAATTCATTTTTTTGTAAGGCAAATGGGGTTAAGTGGCTTGCTCAAGGCCACACAGCTAGGTAATTATTAAGTGTCTGAGACCAGATTTGAACCCAGGTACTCCTGACTCCAGGGCTGGTGCTTTATCCAGTATGCCACCTAGCCGCCCCTACAAATTCATTTGTTCCCAAAACATCTATGAATCTGTGATCTTATTCATATAAAGATTTCATTAATATGAAGCAGGTCACCCATCCATATCTTTACATCTGGTATGACTTTTCTCTCTGTCCTTCCAAAAGCATAGAGGTTTTATTTTTATTTTTATTTTATTCTTTCTTTTTTCAATAACAAATTTTGCCACTATATCGATTTGTCGTGTTGGGGAGGGATAGAGTCCCAACTATTTTAAGGTGTTTGCAGTTACTTTAATTTGAATTTCTCCCTCTATCTTTTGCTGTTGGACTTTGTTGGTATTATATAGAAATACTCATAACTTATGTGTTTAATTTATAACCTGCAGCTTCGATAAAGTTCCCAATTATTTCTTTTTTTAAATTTTTAAAAAAATTATTTAAGGCAATGGGGATAAGTGACTTGCTTAAGGTCATATAGCTAGGTAATTATTAAATGTCTGAGGCTGGATTTGAACTCAGACCATCCAGACTCCAGGGATAGTGCTCCATCCACTACGCCACCTAGTTGCCCCAGAGTTCCTAATTTTTTCAAGCAATTTTATAGTGTTCTATAAGTATACCAACATATTATCTGTAAAGGATGAAAGTTTTGTTGTTGCATTCTCCATTTTAATTCCTTTAATTCCTTTTTCTTTTCTTATTGCTAAAGCTAAAATTTCTAGTAAAATGTTGGGTACTAGTAGTGATAATGGGAATTCTTTGTTTCACCCCTGCTCTTATGGGGAGTGCTGCTAGTTTATCTTTATTATATATAATGCTTGATGTTTTTTGATATTTTTCATCATTTTAATAAAACATTTATTCCTGTGCTCACTAGTGTTTCTTTTTAAATTTACATCTGCTAGATTTATATAAACTTCTGAAGAGTGAGATTATCATAAAAGACAATACTTCAATGAAAAGTGGAATGGTATTAATGCTGGATCCAGTTGCTCGAACCTTCTTCCATTTTCCTGGGAAACCCAGATCTGCCACTAGGGGAATTATGTGGAAGAGAGATGCTTGACTTTTGAATAGAAGGTGAGAGCTGCCCTATCCTGAAAATGATTGTGAAGGAATTACATGATGTTGAGAAAGTCCTTGAATTCATTAAGGATTGAGATGATGGAGAATTGTCTGAATATCTATCTTATATGCAATACACAATCCACCATTTATTAATATTTTATTAAACAACATTAGAACTCATTTTGACCCATTTCTTCAGATTCACTGAATTAGAAAAGAAATAGTTTCTTTTTTTCTGGTTCCTTATTTACTTATTTATTTATTTATCCATATGCGCGCACACACACACACACACACACACACACACACACACACACACACACATATATATATATATATATATATATGTATTAAGTTACAAAATTTCCATCCATCCTCCCTTCCCATCCCCTCTCCTCAGTGGCAAACAGTCATGTTAGCATTGTGCATGCATATTTTTGATAAACATGTTTATAGATAAGTCATTTTCAGTAAAAGGAATTAGGATTAAGGGAAAGAGATACATAAGAGATTATTTTTATAAAGGGTTCATCAGATTCTGAAGAGTTTTTTGGATTTTGTTTTATTTTTCTTCCTCTGGATTGGGATTACATTGTCCATAGTGAGTCTAATATAGTTGTCCTAGCTCTTTTAAGTGCTGAGAGTTGCTGCTTCGATCAAGGCTGATCATCTCACAATGTTGTTGTTAATGTGTACAATGTTCTCTTGATTCTGCTCCCTTTCCTCAGCATCAGATCCTGTCATTCCATGCTTCTCTAGAATTTGACATTTATGGTTTCTTATAGAATAATAATATTCCATACTATTCATGTACCATAATTTGTTTAACTATCCCCCAATTGATGGGCATCTCCTCAATTTCCAATTCTTTGTCACTACAAAAAGAGTTGCTATAAATATTTTGGAACATATAAGCCTTTTCCCATTTTTTGATTTCTTCTGGATATAGGCCTAGAATTGGAATTGCTCAGTGAAAAGGAATGAACCTTTTTTATTGCTCTTTGGACAGAGCTCCATATTACTCTTCCCACATCCTCTCCAACATTGATCATTTTCCCTTTTTCTTATCTGATAGGTATTAGGTGGTAACCTCATTGTTATTTTTATTTGCATTTCTCTAATCAATACTGATTTGACGCATTTTTTTATTTGATTATATATAATTTTAATTTCTTCATTTCAAAACTGCCTATTCATATCTTTTGACCATTTATCATGGTAATGACTTGTATCCTTATAAATTTGATGCAATTCTCTATATATTTTAGAAATTAGACCTTTATCAGAACTCCTAGCTGTGAAGATTGTTTCCCAGCTTTCTACTTTCCTTGTAATTTTGTTAGCATTGATTTTATTAGTGCAAAAACTTTTTAATTTAATATAGTCAAAATCATTCCTTTTGTATTTTATATCAATTCCAATTCTTTACCTTTTTTGATTTGATTTGATATTATTTTCCTTTTCCCCCTTCCTTTTATCACCCCCTTTGTCCCTTTTCTATCCCCTTCCTACCCCTGCTTTCATGTAGTGTGCAAGTTTACAAACTGTTGGAATTGTAAGTTATTCCCTTTTTAAGTTAAACCTGTTGAGTGTAAGATATATTCAGTGCTCACACCCTCCCTTCTTTCTTTCCTTGTATTATATTAGGTCCTTTGTAACTCTTCATGTGATTCCAATTATCTTATTATGCCTCTGCCTTCAACTAGCATAATTCTTTTTTATCCCATATCCTAATTGTTTTATAGCTGTCTTGTTCCCATTCCCTCTATCAAAGTATACTCCTTTCAGTTGTCCTGAAAGAAGTACAATTCTCATTCTTATATCAATCACTTTATACTCACACCCTCTTTCAAGTACAATCCCTCCAACTTTCTCACTAGAAATACAACCCTCAAAATTTAATAGTTTGATCACATCACAGTCGATTTTGTGACCTTGTGCAAGTCACTTAACCTCATTGACATAAATAAAATTAAATTAAAGGTGTTATCTACACTTATAGGGATATATATATATATATATATATATATATATATATATATATATATATTAATGTTCTTAACTAGCATTTTCCCTCCTTTCTGTTTATCTTTTTATGCATAATTTGAGTTTTGTTAGATCAAATTTTCTGTTCAGTTCTGGGTTTTTTATCAGAAAATTTTGCAAGTCCTGTATTTCATTGAAATTCTTTCCCCCTGACATAATATGTTGAATTTTGCAAGGTAGTTAATTCTTGTTTATAATACAAGGTCATTTGCCCTCTGAATGATCATATTTCAGGTCCTCTGATGCTTTAATTTTGAAGGTGACAAGTCCTGTGTAATTCTAATTGTGCTTTCTTTGTACCTAAATTTCTTCTTTTTTGACTGCTTGCATTATTTTTTCCTTTGGTTGAGAATTCTGGAATTTAGTTATGATAATCCTTGGAGCTTTTATCCCGGGATCTCACTGTTCTGTGTACTCTTTCAATAACTATTTTGTCTTCTTAATCTAGTATATTATGCCAGTTTTCTATGATAATTTCCTGAAAGATATTTTCCAGGTCCTTTGATTTATCTTAGCTTTCTAGTAGACCAATAATCCTTAAATTACCTCTCTTGGATCTATTTTATAGACTGCTTGATTTTCCTAAAAGGGTTTTGTTTGATGGATTGTGTCTCATAGATGCATTAGCTTCTATTTGTCCAATCCTAATGTTGGTGGTTTTATATTTCTTTCAGTTAGTTTTTGTGTTTTGTGTTCCAGTTGGTTATTTTTACTTTTAAATGAGTTGTTTTCCTTCTCCAATTGGTTAATTTTACCTTTTGATGAACTGCATTAGCTTTTCAGTTGATTGATTTTATTTTTTGATGAATTACATACTCCCCCCCCCTTTTCATGGAAAAACATTTAAAAACATTGATTTCAATGGTCAAATTTTCATAACTCTCCTGAATAGTTTTCATTTCTTTTTTCCATATTTCTTCTTTGGTTTTAAAAATCTATTTTAAACTCTTCTATGATGTTTTGTGTTTGATTCCAATTCATAACTCCTTTGAGGATATCCATGCGGTTAATTTGTCACTGATTTAACATTTAAGATTGTGTGTAGAGAAAAGCTCTGGGGGCATGCTGGCTTCACATTAACATCTTGGCTGCTCTGCTCTGTAAGGAATCATGAGAAGGTGGATTTCAGAAAATTCTGGAAAGACTTGTATGAACTGATGTTTACTGAAATAAGCTGAACCAGAACATTGTACACCTTAACAGCAACATTATATGATGATCAGCTTTGGTAGACTTAGTGTTTCTCAACAGTACAATAAACAAAATTTTTTTAAAGGATTCATGATAGCAAATGTCATCCTCATCTATAGAAAGAATTATGGATTATGAATTAATATCAAAGTGTACTATTTTTAACTTTTCTAATTTGTTTTATACTTTATGATTCCTGCCCCCTCTTATTTTTTTCCCTTTTCTTATGATCTTTCTTTTACAACATGACTAATATGGAAAAATGCTTAAGAAAGATATATATATATATATATATATATATATATATATATATATATATATATATATATATACATACATATATGATATCAAATTTCCCAGTTTCTGGTGGGGGAATGAGGGAGAAAAATGTGAAACTCAAAACCTTGTAACAGATCACTGTTGGAAGCTATCTTTGTATGTACTTGGGGAAATAAATATTTTAGAATAAACAAATAAATAGTTGAATGCTCTACCATTTGGTGCAAATGTTTAGTGTCAATAATATTCTATAGTCTATGGTTTCTTTTAGGAAGATGTACTTTCTTTCCTTATCCTTTTTAATTAAATCTATTTTTGTTTTTGATATCCTGAGATCAGGAATGCTAAACATCCTTTTTAAAAATTTCAGCTGAAGCATAATATATTTTACTGTAACCTTTTACCTTTATTCTGTGTATATCTCTTTGCTTCTAATGTTTTTCTTGGAAACAATAAATTTTTGGATTCCAAATTCCATTTATTTATTTATTTATTTTTCCCTAGGCAATGGGGTTAAGTGACTTGCCCAAGGCCACACAGCTAGGTAATTATTAAGCGTCTGAGACCTGATTTGAACCCAGGTACTCCTGACTCCAGGGCTAGTGCCTTATTCACTACTCCACCTAGCCGCCCCGGATTCTGAATTTTTAATACACTCTGTTGTTTCCATTTTGAAGGAGAGTTCATTCCATTCACAATCACTGTTATGATTATGAACTCTATGTTACCCTCCATTATTTCACCCCCCCATTTATAATTTTATTTTGCTTCTAACCACCATCTCTCTCATTCTTCCCTCACTACTCTCAACTCCTCTTGCTACTTTTTTCTAGCTTTCTCTCTCTAATTTCTTGTAGTTTATGATACATTTCTAATCCAAATTGACTGTATATGCTATTCTCTCTTTGAACCAAATTCAATGGGATTAAGATTCTAGCAATTCTCATTTCCTCCCTTTTCCCCTCTACAAGTTAAGTCCTTTGTATCTCTTCATCTGATGTAGTCAAACCTATTCTGCCTCTCCCCTTCTTTTCCAGACAATACCTTTCTTAAATATCAAATTTTTTGAATATAATAATAAAATTGACTTTTGCCCACACTCTCTAGTAATTTTCCATGTAATATAAAATTCAGTTCTCAACAGTCACAATTATCATCCTCTCATGAAAAGGTGTAAAAATTTTAATCTTATTGAATAACATTCTTTTTCTTTCCCCCATATTTTGTTTCACATTTGAAGAACAAATCTTTCTTTAGCTCTTTCCAATAGGAAAATTTGAAAATCATCTATTTCATTGAATTGTCATCTTCTGTCCTGAAAGAATTTGCTCAATTTTGATGGCTACTTGGTTTTTTTTATTGTAGTCCAAGATCCTTTGCATTCTCAAATATTATATTTCAGGGCATTCAATCTTTTAATTCTGTAGCTTGCAAATTCTGTGTAAAACTGACTATAGTTCCTTGGTATTTGATTTGTTTCTTTATGGTTACCTGCCATATTATCTCTTTGATTTGATAATTCTTTTTTTTATATGATAATTCTTGGCATTTTCATTTTGTGGACTCTTTAGGAAATGATCAGTGGATTTTTTTCAAGGGTAATTTTACCCTCTTTTCCCATGATATTAGCAAACTTTAACAACCAAGGTAAGACCTCAGTTCCCCCCAAATAAACCAATTTTGAAGTTAACCATCCCTGAAGCCAGTATAATGAGTTGTCACAAATTTGTAGCAGAATTCATCACAAGGTTGGTTTCCAGATATCTCTACAGAAGAGACTGTGAAAAAGAGTTCAGAGAAAAGAGAGTATGGTTTCTGTATAATACAAGAATAAATATCTGACTGTCCTAACAAAGAAGAAGAGGGGAGACAGAATATGAGTGAGAGTGGTTCTTGTTTAGATGTCATTATTTGATAGAAAATGGTGGTCAAGGATTATTGAGTCCTTCTCCTCTGACTCTTTACCCTTTGGATTAGGGATGGTTCTATATGTATTTTGACTGTATCTCTGTTTAGGGTCTAAAATGGTGGTCTATGCCTAATTTCAGACATACTATTTTCTCATTTTTCACCAGTTTTTGTATAATAGTGAATTATTATCTTAGGAGTTAGAGTATTTTATGTAATTACTACATTAGTATAGTTGTTTACTGCTATGTTTTGTGAATCTATTCTATTGCATTTATCTACCACTCTATTTCTTAATCAGTACTAACAAGTTTTGATAACAGCTATTTTATAAGATAGTTTTAGATCTGTTAAGACTAGGGCACCTTTCTATGCACTTTTTTATATTTTGTTTTATTTTTTATCAATCACATGCAAAATTAGTTTTCAACATTCATTGATTTGTAAATTTATGAGTTCCTCATTTTTCTTCCACTCCATGTCATCCATGGCAATCCGGTATGCAACTTTGCTAAATTTGCTAATTATTTCTTTTTTTCCAGACTGATACCTTTTTTATTTATTTATACATTACTAAAATAGTCTTGTTGTAAGAGTAAACATATTCCCTCCCCCCACCAAAATAAAAAATCTCACAAGAAAATAAAGTGAAAGAAAGAGAAAAATAATATGCTTCAGTCTGTGTTCCAATACCATCAGTTCTGAGTTCTGGTGGATCACATTTTTATCATAAATCCATCAGAGAAATTATTTTCACAGTTGATGTTTCTGATTGTAATTCCCTCCATCCATTTCTCCCCATTACCAATTATTATATTTTCTCTCTCCTTTTACTCTATCCCTCATCAAAAGTGTGCTGTGGCAACTGAGTGGCACAACAAACAGAATACCAGTCCTGGGGTCAAGAAGCCCCAAACCAACATTCTACCTGAGAGAGCTAGCCTACCTAGTCCCAGATAGGCCATCCAATCCCACCACCCTGAAAAAAGTAAAAAAGAAAATGTATTAAATCTTACTATCCTCTCCCATCATCTACCCTCTACTCTGTCCCCTACCATATCCTCCCTCCCCTTGTACCTTTTCTCCCATCCCCTTCCTCTCCTTTTTCCTTCTAGATTTTTATGCCCTATTAAGTATATATGTTGTTTCCTTTCTAAGTCATTTCTGATGAGAATGAAGTCCCTCATTTCCGCTCATCTTCCCACCTTCCATACCTTTGCAAAAGCTATTTCTTAACTCTTTTGCATGAATTATCTTATTCTATTCTACCTCCCCTTTCTTTTCTCCCAATACATTTCCTTTTCACTCATTGACTCCATTTAAATTACTCCATAAAAATTATTGGGCTACCTGGAAGTCATGATCAAGAAAAGAGTCTTGACTTCATTTTTAAAGAATTTCTACAGGAAAATCATCCTGTTATCCAAGATGCAGAAGGCAAAATAGAAATGGAGAGAATCCACCTATCTCCTACTGAAAGAGATTAAAAAAACACCCAGGAATATTATAGCCATGTTCCAGAATTTCCAAGTCAAGGAGAAAATATTACAAGCAGCCAGAAGGAAATAATTCAAATATCATGGAACTACAGTCAGGATCACAAAGGATTTAGCAGCATCCACATTAAGGGCTTGTTGGACTTGGAACACTCTCTACCTTCAAATTCAGCTCTCTCCTGTGTCTTAACTTCTTCGAACTGCTCTAATAAATGAGAAGGTTCATATGAGTATCATCAGTAACATCTTCCCATGAAGGAATACATGTAGTTCATCATCATTAAATCCCTCATAATTTACCCTTCTTGTCCACTCTCTATGCTTCACTTGAGTGCTGTACTTGAAGATCAAACTTTCTGTTCAGATCTAGTTGTTTCTACAGGAACATTTGAAATTCTCCTGTTTCACTGAAAGTCCATCTTTTCCCCTGGTAGAGGATGTTCAATTTTGCTGGGTAGTTGATTCTTGGTTACATTCCAAGGCATGCTCTTTTGCCTTCTGGAATATTATGTTCCAAGTCCAATAGGACAGCAATTTCATGAATAAGTTATAAGTGTCCATCACTTCTGACTAAAAATATTCTCTATAATAGAGTTACAATTCCAAGAGTTATTCAGTTCTTTCTCACAGGTAGGGATATAGCCAGTTTCATCTTATTGGATCAGTTTTTATTCTTTTCCCCTTTTTATCCCTTCATGTGTCTCTTGAGTCTGTTGTTTGACATCCAAATTTTCTATTAATCTCTGGTCTTTTCATCAGGTAAAGTTGGAAGTCTCCTCTTTCATTAACAGTTCATCTATTGCCCTGGAAGAGAGCACTCAGTTTTGCCAGATAATGAGTTCATGGCTGCATTCCAAGCTCCCTTGCTTTTTGGAACATTACATTCCAGGCCCTTCAGTCCCTTAATATTGATGCAGTCAGGTCCTATGCTATCCTTACTGTGGCTCCTTGGTATTTAAATTGTTTCTTTCTGGATACTTTAAGAATTTTCTCTTTTATCTGATAGTTATGGAATTTGGCCACAATATTCCTTGATGTTTTCATTTTGAGATCCTTTTCTGGAGGGGATTGATGTATTCTTTCAAAAACTATTTTGCCCTCTGGTTCCATCATGTCAGGGCAGTTTTGCATCACTAAATCCTGTTATATTAAGTCAGGGCATTTTTTTCTCTTCAATGTTTTCAGGAAGACCAATAATTCTTAGGTTATCTCTTCTCCATCTATTCTCAAGGTCAGTAGTTTTGATGATGAGGTATTTTACAGTTTCTTCTATTTATTCAAATTTTTGGTTTTGTTTAACTGATTCTTGTCTCACGAAGTCATTAGTTTCCGCAAACACCATTTTCTTTACAGAAGAATTTTCTTCATTTACCTTTTGTAACTCCTTTTCCAATTGTTCAATTCTATTTTTGAACTAGCTTTCCATTTGACCAATTGATATTTTGAGAGAATTATTTTCTTTTTGAATTTGTACAATTGTATTTTCCAAGTATTTGTTTTCTTTTTGCATGGTATTAATCTTCTCTTAGGTTTCTTTCCCCAAATTTTCCAATTGATTTTTAAATTCCTTCCTTATTTCTTCAACGAAGTCTTTCTGTGCTGGAGACCAAATCATATTCTCTCTAGAGGTTCTAGATCTCTCTGAGTTAGGGTCTTTACCTTCTAGAAATTTTTTAATGGACCCATGTGTTCCCTGGCCTTTCTTCATTTTTCCTAAGATCTTGTGTTGGGTGAGGGACTGGTTCACAGAGGCTTGGTGTTGGGATCACTAGAGGCTTTACTCACTGGGTTTAGTAACTCCAAATGAACAGATCAGTAGGGGTTGCTAAATGCTTTGTTCACTGAGTTTACTATCTCTATGTGGGCCTGCCAGTACAGGATACTGATTGCTTTCTCTGGAGTGTCTATTATCTTGATTTGAGGACCTCTTCCTTGGCCTGGATGGTATGAGTAGGGTTGCTGGATACTTTATCCTTGATCAATGTGGACTATGTCCTGGGGTGAGGTAATTACTCTCCCTATTCACTGCTGAGGGAGCTCTGCTGCTCATGCCTGAGCTTGGGGGGTGGGGGTGGGCTATAATTGTGTTTGTTCTGGTATAGAGGGGTCAGCTGAAATGCAGGTATGTCTGATGCCCTCCAGACCAGAGGAGCTTAGGGGGATACATGTCCAACTGCATTCTGTGTTGGAAATTGCCCTTCAATACTGCTAGTAAGCCCCAGACTATCAGTCTCACAGCCAATGCCTCAGCTCCACAGTTGGTTCTTGGACTATGGCTCCCAAAGCCATCACCTCTGTAGCTGATTCTGGGTTAGTCTGGGTCTCTGGCTCTCACCCCATCCGCTGGGCTGGCTCTCTGCATTCTGTGCCCAGCTCACCCATGATCCTGGAAGACAAACTTTGAGGTAGATGTTCTCCTAGTTTCTTTTTCTGAGTTTTGTTGATCAGATTTCTGTTAATTATATAGGAAGGAGGATCAGGAGACCTTAGTACAGTGCCTGTCTTCTCTCTGCCATCTTGGTTGTAAGTCCTTGATGATTCTTGATGTGTCAAAAAGTCATTTGTTTCCATTTGACCAATTCTATTTTTCAATAAATTATTTTCTTTAGTTATCTTTTGCATCTCCTTTTCCATTTTACCAATTTTATTTTTAAGAGTTGCTTTCTATTTGTATTTACCCAACTGTATTTTGAAGGATTTGTTTTCTTCTCTCAATTTTTGTGCTCCCTTTTGCAAGATGTTGAATTCCTTTTGCATTTATTTTCCCAATTTTTCTGCTTGATTTTTAAATTTCTTTTTTTAGTTCTTCAAAGAGATATTTTTGTGCTAGAAAGCAATTCATGTTCCCCTCTGGGGCTTCTCATGTAGTACTTTTTTCTGTTATCCTCTTCTGACATTAATATTTTTATCTTTCTTATTAACATAATAACTTTCTATCATCAGGGCTTTTTTCTAACTTTTCTTAGTCCTCTTGATCTCTGTCACAGGAATGCTGTCCCAAGCTTCTTACATTGTGGGAGGGTTTACTTCCAGACTGTGTTGGAAATGCTAGAAATTTACTCACTGGGAT
This sequence comes from Macrotis lagotis, assembly GCF_037893015.1. Classification (NCBI taxonomy): domain Eukaryota; kingdom Metazoa; phylum Chordata; class Mammalia; order Peramelemorphia; family Peramelidae; genus Macrotis; species Macrotis lagotis. Next base: position 189,700,922 of record NC_133658.1, on the reverse strand, counting down.
GGGGCTGTCCAGTTCAGTCTTGCTGACTGTAAAGGGTGTCTGGTTCTCTGTTATTGCAGATCTTCCAGATAGCCAGCTATTGGCCCATTGAACCTGGAGCTAGGGACATCAGCTTCAGATCTTTGCTATACATTGCCATGCTTCACTGGTAGCTCAGCTGTGTTGATTTCTGCTCTTGTACTTGTGTCTGCTTCATGCACACATCCATACTCCCCTCCATACTAGTGAGTTAGACCTTTTCTGAATTCCTTTTCTGAAATCTTAAGCTGGAAAATACTCCATTCTCTTATTTTGTGTGTTCTGTCACTTCAGAATTCATTTAGTGACTTGCTTAATGTTTTTTTCTGAGGGAAGCTCGGAAGAGCTTAGGAAACTTCTTGGTTTTTCTCTGCCATCTTCAGTAAACAACATTTTAAAAAAGTTTCTGACTTATTTTGTCCATAAATCAAACCTAAATTAGCAGGGTACTAATAGGACTTCCCCAAATATTGAATGACAACAATCAATACTATGGACAAAATGGTTAACATTTTGATTGAATCTTTTTTGAATGTGTTATTATTTTTGTGGAGGGCTGGGAGGTACTGAAAATCTAGAATGCTACTTCCTTATGGTTCTTGGTTGCATGACCTTCTGATTCTTTGTGGAGAGACTTCTCAATGTAACTCCAGACACTTGATTCAGTGGATACAGGAAGAGACTAATATGGATGGTATAGAAAGCATCAGGTCCATCATTTTCTTTTTTTGACTAGTTTATAAAAGTTGAATAGCCATTCTAATAAAACAAAAAATGTTAATTGATCCAGCTTATTCAGCAAGTAGAGACAAAACAGAAGGGAAAGTAGTTCTACCAAAGGGCTGGGAGCCAAAAGTTCATAGCCAAGAACCTATGGACCATGGGTAGCAAATTAACTCTCTTATCCAAAGGTTGTGCTGCATTCTGTTGATTTCATATTCATGCATTCCTGAAGCATCTATTTGGTTGTTTTCATTCTGGATTTGACATAGACACAACCTTAATCATTTTAGGGAAAAAATCTCTCAATTCCTCGTATTTATAATTGAATTAGTACTGCAACTTTAAGAGAGTCTCATGTATAGCTACCAATCTCTTGAGAACATCATCTGACAACTAGCCTGTAAATTTATTCTGGGATTAAAACTGTTATCTCTGTCATGAGATGAATGACCAGATTTCTATGAGAAGAAAAAATGTGATGCCTTCTAGATATTTTTGTTATGCTGTAATCCTGATCTGAGATAACAAAAAAATGGAAAGTACATAGATTTATAAGATATTAAGGCACCTTCAAGATCACATAATCCAACTCCCGCATTTTGGAAATGTATAAATAGGTTTAGCATTACCAAAGGTAATTTTAACAAATTAGCAGCAAAGTAAGAGGGGTTCTATGTTTCTTTGTGTTATAAACATGGATGTGTGCCTGTGAGCACAGATATAATACATACAGGTGTTTAGGTGCTGTATAAAATACATGCATATATATTCATACACATATATAGATGTGAATGTGTTTGAATGATCATCACAGGTTCAAGGGTAAAAAATGAGTATGCTTATGTAGACATGCTTGGTCACTTATTTAACTAGCATTTATAAAATGCCTATTAGGAACCAGACACTAAGTGCTAAGTATTGGATATATAAAGAAAGCAAAAAAAAATCCCTGTTTTTAAGGAGTTCATGATACATGGGAGATAATATATAAACAACCATATACAAAGAAAATCTTTACAGGATAAATTAGAATAGTAGAAAGAAGGTACTAACATTAAGAAGAATCAGGAAGGATTTCTCATAGGTGAGATTTTAGTTGGGAAGTTAGGGGAACCAGAAGATCAAGATGAGGAAAGCATGGGGGATAGACAATGAAAATGCTTGGATCAAAAGAAAGTGCAGTAAATGATTACAGCAATCTGCTAGTTGACAAACCTTCTGTGATAAGAACTCAATATTTGGCAAAAATTGTTGGGAAATTATATGGCAAAACCTTGTCATAGACCCACATCTCCTACCCTATATTAAAATAAGGTCAAAATTGGTACAGGATTTAGAAATAAAAGGTGACATTATAGATAAATTAATAGACCAAGAATATTCTACCAATCAGATCTATGGAAAAGGGATACATTTATGACCAAACAAGAATTAGAGTACATTATAAAATGCAATGCTTTTTAATATATTAAATTAAATTTTACTATATTAAATTAAATTTTTTTGCTCTAATAAAATCAATGTAATCAAAATTAGAAGGCAGAAAGTTGGGAAAAAATCTTCACAACTAGGAGTTCTGATAAAGCTCTCATTTCTAAAATATATAGAGAATTGAATCAAATTTATGATTCCATGTCAATATCCAATTGATAAATGGTCAAAGGATATGAATAAACAGTTTTCAAATGAAGAAATTAAAGATATACATAATCATATAAAAATGTTCCAAATCACTGATGATTAGAGAAATACAAATTAAAACAACAATGATGTATCATCTCACACCTATCAGATTGGTCAAGATGAGAAAAAGGGAAAATGATCAATGTTGGAGAGGTTGTGGGGTATTGATGTTGGTAGAGTTGTGAATGGATCCAATTCAGGAGAGCATTATGGAACTATGTCCAAAGAGCAATAAAAATGTTCATTTCCTTAGTCCCAGCATTTTCAATTCTAGGTCTTTATCTAGAACAAATTATTAAAAATGGGAGAAGCCCTACATGTTCCAAACTATTCAAAGCAGCTCTTTTTTGCAGCAAAGAATTGGAAATTGAGGGGTTGCCTATCAATTGGGGAATGGCTAAACATGTTATTCCACATGAATGCTATGGAATATTATTGTGCTATAAGGAAACATAAATGATCAAACTCTAGAGAAGCCTAGAATGACTTAGAGGATGTGATGTTGAGCAAAGGGAGAAGAACCAAGAGAACACTGTACACATTAACAACGACATTGGTTAGATGATCAACCTTAATGGAAGCAGTTCCTCCCAGCAGTTCAGAGAACTAGGAAAACTGTATCAGACCAGCTATGGACAATGTTATCCTCCACCAGAAAAAGAAAAAGAAAACAAAAAAAACCCCAAAACCTAGCCCTTCAGAATCTGATGAACTCATTATAAAAATTATCTCTCATATATCTCTTTCCCTTAATCCTAATTCATCATCCTTAATAGTGACTAATATGTAAACATGTTTATCCAAAATATGTATGTACAATGCTAACCTGACTGTCCCTCATTGAGGGGAGAGGGGTAGTAAGGGAAGTTGGAGGGAAATTTTGTAACTTAAAAATATATATATGTGCAGGGTGGCTAGGTGGTGCAGTGGATAAAGCACCAGCCCTGGAATCAGGAGTACCTGGGTTCAAATCCGGTTTCAGACACTTAATAATTGCCTAGCTGTGTGGCCTTGGGCAAGCTACTTAACCCCATTTGTCTCGCAAAAAAACCCCTCATATATATATATATATATATATATATATATATATATATATATATATACACATATATATATATGTATATATATATATACATACATGCACATGAATGAAAATAAACAAACAAACAAGCAAATAAATAATAAAAAAAAGAAAATGCTTGGATCCTGGAGGTAGAAGGTATCTTATGAGTAAGGAGTTCAGTGTCACTGGATAACAAGCTAACGTTAGGGGTGTAGGATGTAAGAAAACTTGAGAGGTATCAGGGGTCAAGTTTGAATGTCAAAAACTACATTTTATATTTTGTTCTATAGGTGATAGGAAGTCCTTGGAATTTATTGAATAAGGGTTTAAAATGGTCAGATCTTTACTTTCAGAGGACTAATTTGACCTCTGAATGGAAGATAGACTAGAAAGGCCAGAAACTTGAGGCAAGAAGACCAAACAGCTGGTTTTTATAGTAATCTGGGTATGAGACTGGTGTCATAACAGTATTAAAAGAGAGAGGTATGTGAATATAAAAGATGCTATGAATGTAAATTTAAGAAATGAGAGAGTTAAAGCTATAATGTGAGCCTGCTTGACTGGGAGGATGGTGATGCCCTCTAGAGTAATAGGGATATTTAAGAGAAGAAGGAATTTGGAAAGAAAGATGATGAATTCAGTTTTGAATATGTTAAGTTTAAGAGGTCCATGGGACACAGAATTGGATTTTTCTAATAGGTATTTTAGATGTGAGACTGTTGGTTAAGAGAAAAGTTAAGACTGGAGAAGTAGTAATGAGAATCACTGACTTAGAGAGTAGAACTGAAACCAAGGAAACTGATAAGATCACCAAGTAAAATAATGAGAAGAACGAGAAGGAACCCAATAAAGACCTTGTGTGACACCTACGTTAGGTAGGCATGAGTTAGAATAGATCGATTCAGTAAATGAGACATGAGACTGAGGAGTGCTCAGCTGCTGTGTATGTGTATGCTTCTATACATATATGCTATACAACACATACATGTATTTTGTATGTATTTGCATATACGTATCATATATGTATTTTTTGAAACTCAGATTTATATTTTCTATACATAAATATGAATGAATTGAATGAATAGTGCGTAATTTTGGACTTGCAGTCAGGAAAACTTAAGTTTAAATCCTCCTTCAGACACAATAGTTTTATGACCCTGGACAAGTCACTTAATTTCTTTTTTTTTTTTTTAGATTTTTGTAAGGCAAACAGGGTTAAGTGGCTTGCCCAAGGCCACACAGCTAGGCAATCACTAAGTGTCCGAGACTGGATTTGAACCCAGGTACTCCTGACTCCAGGGCCGGTGCTCCATCCACTACACCACCTACCTGCCCAGCTTAATTTCTTTAAGTCTCAGTTTCCTCATCCAGAAAAATTGGGATGATGATAATAGTGCCTATCTCTCAAGGTTGTTATCAAGATTGAATGAAACAGCATGCATAAGGTACAATGTAAACCATGAAGTGATAACATAAATGTGAATTATTAAATTTTTCTAGTTCAGATAAACATGGAAGTAGTGTTTCTTTTTTCAGCAGTCATTTCTATATTGTTCTTACTCTCTGTGGACCAGTTTTCCTAATGACATTTCTGATGGGTAATTTCCTCATGGGAAGGACTGAGAGGATGGGGAAAAACAGCAGGAGCAGAAGGGATTAAGATGTGAATCTTTCTTGATGTCTTAAGTACATTTTTCCAGGCATCTAAGGCTATATGAAATGATGAGCTCGACTTTCTTTCTCTGAATATCCTTCGATTCTTTGTCAAGCTTGCCCAGTTGCTAGTACATGTACTTCTTCATATACTATTGAGAAAGGGGTAGGTTCTGATTGTGAAACTTTCTTGTGAATCCTAGCAATTTGAAAAGTCAGGGCCCTAACTCCAGATAAGGAGAGAAATAGTTCTGAATTCATTTTCTTTTTTCTTTTTCTTTTTCTTTGAAAGGCAATGGGGTTAAGTGGCTTGCCCAAGCCCACACACCTAGGTAATTGTTAAGTGTCTAAGGCCAGATTAGAACCCAGGTGCTCCTGACTCCCGGCTGGTGCTTTATCCACTGCACCACCTAGCTGCCCCCCCGCCATTTTCTTTTTTTCAATAGTCAATACAGAGGTAGTTTGAATTTCTTGGAACAGAAGAAAGATCATAGTTTTCAGAATTGAAAAAGACTTATAAAGCAGTTGTTTCTCAGGTAACACTTGGAGATTGATCGCATATACTTATATATGTACTATAGAAGACATCATGAGGCTAGAATGATGCCCTCACTTCCCACAATGCCTGGAATGCTTTCCCTCCTCACTTATCCTTGATTTCCTTCAAGACAGTTCCAATGACATTCTCTATGGGAAGTCTTTCCTGCTGTCTCAGTTGTTTATTGCTAACCAAGGGAAATAATGGATCTTTTTTATTGATATTTTATTTTTCCAAATACATGTTATGAAAGTTTTTTCATCATTCACTCATATGTTTCACTAGATTGCTCTGAAGATCTAAAGAAATAATGTAGGCAATGTTCTTTACAAGCTTTGAAGTATAATATAAATAAAAGTAATCATTATTCTTTGCTCAGCATAATTATTCATTTTTTCTTATCAGTTAAGCACTAGTACTGACTGCTTCAGACTATCAATACTATCAAATACTCTTAAGGCCTTGAGAAGTACATACTGAGAATCAATGTGGTATGTTTAAAAAGAGCACTATTGAAAGAACCAGATTTAAATTTCCCCTTGAACACTAGTTTTATACTAGTCATTTAACTTCTATAATCCTCAATCTCTTCACTAGTAAAAGTGGTTTCAAAATGTCTATATCAGTGATGTGGAACTCTGGTCTACTGGCCACATTAATCTAACATTGCCAAGGCAACTGCATATGGGACTCAAAAACTCAATGTATCTAGTAACTTTTTTGGGGTAAATTAATTTAGTAGGCTAATTTTTAAAACTGATAATTTTGTATGACCCTCTGATGATTCTATAAATGTCCAAATGACCCTTGAAAGGAACAAAGGTTTTCTATCTATGGCTTATATTATCTACCTCACAGGATAATTGTATGGATCAAATGTAGATAAATTGTGTACATATAAAGTGGCTATATACCCCTCAGAAAGACACTTAACCATTCAATGTTCTGTCAGACAACTCTTTAGATTATTAATCTTAGAGAGAATTTGGTCATTTGAATTGGTAGAAGCAGTTCCCTCATATGGGGGACCTCCCATTACAATGAAATCATATTTGCACACACATACATACACACCCAAACTCAGAATAAACAAATCTTCAAATACAGATTTATAAAACAACTTTAATGATTACAGTGTGTTCATCACAATGCAAGGTCAATATGACAAAAAATAATTATTTCTATTTTACAAATGAGGAAACTAAGGCACAGAGAGGGGAAGCAATTTGTCCAAAATCAGGGATCTCAAAAATATTAGCAGTCATACCCAAACAAAAATGGAAAAAGATAACTTTATACTATAAAGACAGTTCTAGAATCTGTTAACAATGATCTCATGAGGGTTACCTAGTTTTGCCAAAATTAATCTTAGGATCTTTTTTTTTTTTTGCAAGGCAATGAGGTTAAGTGATTTGCCTTAGGTCACCCATCAAGATAAGTATTAAGTGCCTGAGGTCAAATTTGAACTCAGGTCCTCCTGAATCCAGGGTCAATACTCTATCCACAGTACCACTTAGCTGCCCCAGGATCATGGGATCTTAAAATTTAATGCTTATATGTACCATGGCAATAATATATTTCCATTCATTAGTGCAAGTTCCTTACACTAATTGACCAAGATAGCAAAAGACAGAACAAGGGCTTGGACCCATGTCTCCTTACTCCAACCCTGGTATTCTATCTGTACCATGTGTCCTACCAGTCTTTGGTACAGAGTAAGTGGTTGGGGGTGGGGTAGGGAAGATATTTAACCTGAGCTCCAAGTTTGATGAGTTTGATGTAAACATTGTTGTGTGACATTGTTTGTGTTACAAAAACAGTTACATTAGGGCGATATCTGTCTCCCAATACTTCTCGATTATATCATACATAGCAATAGAAATATTGTAAGATTATCAACTGTGAAAGACTTAGCTACTCCAATCAAGATAAATCCTAAGGAATCATGATAAGAAATTCTATTGCATCTACAGAAAGATAGCTGATGAACTTGAATGCAGACTGGAAAACACTTTCTTTCTCTTGTTTTATTTTATTTGTTTTTACTTTTGCAATATGGAAATACATTTTGCATGACTTCACAAGTATAACCAATATTAAGTTTCTTATGGAAGTAAGGGAAAATCTAACAAAAAAAATAATTTTTTAAAAATTTCATGTGTAATTGAGAAAGGTTTAATGCAATAAAATTATAATTAAAACAATTCTCCAGAACAGTTCTCCAGAAAGAATACACCTAGCAAATTGAGGAGGAGAGAAGAGAGTTGTTCTAAGACTTGCCTTTGAACAAATTCTAGTTACATCAGTCTTCTTAAGGTCAACATCTCCCAATGCTTCCCCTTCTTTAACTGTTCATAGTTAGTTATACTATTTGAAGTTTCCATCTGTCCTTCAGACAGCTGAGTCCAATGCCATTAAGGACATACTTTATACAGATTCAAAAATTTGATAATAGCTGTAATAACCATAGCATGTTAAGGTTTACCAAGAACTTTATAAAGATTTCATTTTCACAACAATAATAGCTCTAACAATAGGGTTAACAGCTATTTTATTTCATCTTCACAAAAAACCCTAAGAAGAACTGCTCAGAGTCACTCAACTAGTAAATGTCTTAGGCAAGCTTTGAATTCACATATTACTTATTCCAAATGCAGTGATGTATGCAATGTATCACAAAGATGCCATAAAGAAGTTCAATCATGAGCATATATACCTAAGGGGAAGCATCTTGAGGATTCCAACAAATGGACTTTCAGAAACCATATGTGTTTTCTTTCTTTCTTTCTCTTTTTCCTGCTCAGGTCCAATAGTTTATTTTATTTTATATTGATAATTAATTTTATTTTTCAATTATGTGTTATGCATATTTACAAATTACACATTTTTCTGCTCCCTTCCATTCCTGCACCCCTCCTCTAAGCAGTGAATAGTCTGGAAAAATTCTACATGTACATTTGTGTTCAACATGCTTGCATATTAATCATTTTGCATATGAGGAATTAGAATTAAGAGAAAAGAAAAAACATGTTACAAAAACATAAAAGAAATTTTTAAAAATTGAGCATAGTAATCATTCAGTCTGTGGGTTTTTGTTTTCTTTTGCTTTCCTCTGGAAGTGGATGACTTTGTCTATGATAGGTCTTCTAGGGTTGTACTAAATCTCTGAGATAATTCATAATATTGTTGTTAATGTGTACAATATTCTATTGGTTTTGCTCCCTTCACTCAGAATCAGTTCATGTAATTCTTTCCAAGCTGCTCAAAATTCATGGATTCTGTTTGGGTTTTTAAATTAGTTTTTCCAACTATAAGCAGTGGTAGTTTTTACCCATCACTCTTTTTTTTTCAAGGTATTGAATTTTGCAATTTTTCCCCCTTTCCTCTCTTCCCTCCTCCCTCTCACCATAGAAAGTAATACACATATAAACTTTACGTTTGTAATCATACTAAACATAGATCAAAACTGAATATGTTATGAGAGAAGTCAGCTCTAAAAGGAGGAAAGAAAACATTAGCAATAACAAAATTATATAATACATAAGTTAACTCTTAAAAATTGAAGATAATAAGCTTTGTTCTTCATTTAAACTCCACAGTTCTGTCTGAATATAAATGATCTTTTCCAATACAAGTTCCTTACAATTGTCTTTGATTATTGTACTGCTGAAAGATCATCATGGTCTATCATCATCCCATATTGTTAGTTTGCATAATGTTCTTTTGGTTTTGCTTATTTTACTTAGCATCAGTTCAAGCAAATAATTCCAGGATTTTCTGAAATCGCATCCCTCATGATTTCTTAAAGAACAATAGTGTTTCATCACATACACATACCACAATTTGTTCAGCCTTTCCTCAACTGAAGGACATTCCTTCAATTTCCAATTGAATTCACAGTTTCTTATAGTACAGTTTCTAATTCTTTAGCATTACAAAGAGAGCTTATATAATAATTTTTGAATACGTGATATGTTTCCCATTTTTACGATTTCTTTTAGATATATGCCTAGTATTTGTTTTTTTTTAATTTTTATTAAAGATATTTGAGTTTTACAGTTTTCCCCCAATCTTGCTTCCCTCCCCCCACCCCCACCCCACAGATAGCACTCCATCAGTCTTTACTTTGTTTCCATGTTGTACCTCGATCCAAATTGGGTGTGATGAGAGAGAAATCATATCCTTAAAGAGAACAGAGTTCTCAGAGGTAACCAGATCAAACCATAAGACATCTGGGTTATTTTTTTTATGAATTAAAGGGAATAGTCCCTGTACTTTGTTCAAACTCCACAGCTCCTTATCTGGATACAGATGGTACTTTCCTTTGCAGACAGCCAAAAATTGTTCCCAATTGTTGCGCTGATGGAATGAGCAAGTCCTTCAAGGTTGATCATCACACCCATGTTGCTGTTAGGGTGTACAGTATTTTTCTGGTTCTGCTCATCTCATTCAGCATCAGTTCATGCAAATCCCTCCAGGCTTCCCTGAAATCCCATCCCTCCTGGTTTCTAATAGAACAATAGTGTTCCATGACATACATATACCACAGTTTGCTAAACCATTCCCCAATTGAAGGACATTTACTGGATTTCCAATTCTTTGCCACCACAAACAGGGCTGCTATAAATATTTTTGTACAAGTAATGATTTTACCCTTTTTCCTCATCTCTTCAGGGTATAGACCCAGTAGTGGTATTGCTGGGTCAAAGGGTATGCACATTTTTGTTGCCCTTTGGGAATAGTTCCAAATAGCTCTCCAGAAGGGTTGGATGAGTTCACAGCTCCACCAACAGTGTAATAGTGTCCCAGATTTCCCACATCCCTTCCAACAATGATCATTATCCTTCCTGGTCATACTGGCCAATCTGAGAGGTGTGAGGTGGTACCTCAGCAAAGCTTTAATTTTCATTTCTCTAATAATTAATGATTTAGAGCATTTTTTCATATGGCTATGGATTGCTTTGATCTCCTCATCTGTAAATTGCCTTTGCATATCCTTTGGCCATTTGTCAATTGGGGAATGGCTTTTTTTTTTTAAATATGACTCAGTTCTCTGTATATTTTAGAAATGAGTCCTTTGTCAGAATCATTAGTTGTAAAGATTGTTTCTCAATTTACTACTTTTCTTTTGATCTTGATTACATTGGTTTTATCTGTGCAAAACCTTTTTAATTTAATGTAATCGAAATCATCTAATTGGATTTTAATGATGTTCTCCAACTCTTCCTTAGTTATAACCTGTTCCCCTTTCCATAGATCTAACAGGTAGACTAGTCCTTGATCTTCTAATTTGCTTATAGTATTGTTTTTTATGTCTAAGTCCTGTAACCATTTGGATCTTATCTTGGTAAAGGGTGTGAGGTGTTGGTCTAATCTAAGTTTCTTCCATACTAACTTCCAATTATCCCAGCAGTTTTTATCAAAGAGGGAGTTTTTATTCCAGTGGCCTGACTCTTTGGATTTATCAAACAACAGATTACTATAATCCTCTCCTGCTTTTACACCTAGTCTATTCCACTGGTCCACTACTCTATTTCTTAGCCAATACCAAACAGTTTTGATGACTGATGCTTTATAATATAATTTTAGATCAGGTAGTGCTAAGCCACCTTCATTTGCATTTTTTCATTAAGCTCCTGGCAATTCTTGACTTTTTATTTCTCCATATGAATTTACTTACAATTTTTTCTAGCTCATTAAAGTAATTTTTTAGAATTTTGATTGGTAGGGCACTAAACAGATAGTTTAGTTTTGGTAGAATTGTCATTTTTATTATATTAGCTCTACTTATCCATGAGCAGTTGATATTTGCCCAGTTATTTAAATCTGATTTAATTTGTGTGAGAAGTGTTTTATAATTGTTTTCAAAAAGATTCTGAGTCTGTCTTGGCAAATAGACTCCCAAGTATTTTACACTGTCTGAGGTTACTTTGAATGGAATTTCTCTTTCTAGCTCTTCCTGCTGTTTCTTGTTAGTCATATATATAGGAAAGTTGAGGATTTATGGGGGTTTATTTGATAACCTGCAACTTTGCTAAAATTGCTAATTGTTTCCAGTACTTTTTTAGATGATTTCTTGGGATTCTCTAGGTAGACCATCATGTCATCTGCGAATAGTGAGAGTTTTGTCTCTTCCTTCCCAATTCTAATTCCTTTAATTTCTTTTTCTTCTCTAATTGCTAATGCTAACATTTCTAATACAATATTGAATAGTAGTGGTGATAATGGGCACCCTTGTTTAACCCCTGATCTTATTGGGAATGCCTCTAGCCTCTCCCCATTGAGTATAATGCTTGTTGATGGTTTCAGATAGATACTGCTAGTTATTTTAAGGAACAGTCCATTTATTCCTACACTCTCTAGTGTTTTTAATAGGAGTAGATGCTATATTTTTTCAAAAGCTTTTTCAGCATCTATTGATATGATCATATGGTTTCTGATAGGTTTGTTATTGATATAATTGAGTATACTAACAGTTTTCCTAATATTGAACCAACCCTGCATTCCTGGAATAAATCCTACTTGATCATAATGTATTATCCTAGTGATGACTTGTTGTAGTCATTTTGCTAAGAGTTTATTTAGGGTTTTTGCATCTATATTCATTAGGGGAAATAGGTCTATAATTTTCTTTCTCTGTTGTAACTATTCCTGGTTTAGGTAACAGCACCATATTGGTTTCATAGAAAGAGTTAGGCAGAGTTCCATTTTTCCCTATTTTTCCAAAGAGTTTATATAGGATTGGAACCAATTGTTCCTTAAATGTTTGGTAGAATTCACTTGTGAATCCATCAGGCCCTGGAGATTTTTTTTAGGGAGTTCACTAATGGCTTGTGAATTTTTTTTTCTGAGATAGGGTTGTTCAGGTATTTAATCTCTTCTTCATTTAACCTGGGGAACTTATATTTTTGTAAATATTCATCCATTTCACTTAGATTATCAAATTTATTGTCATAAAGTTGGGCAAAATAATTTTGAACTATTACTTTAATTTCCTCCTCATAGGTGGTGAGTTCACCTTTTTCATTTATAATACTAGCAATTTGGTTTTCTTCTTTCTTTTTTTTAATCAAATTGACCAGAGGTTTATCAATTTTATTGGTTTTTTCATAATACCAACTTTTTGTTTTATTTATTAATTCAATAGTTTTTTTGCCTTCAATTTTATTAATTTCTCCTTTGATTTTTAAAATTTCTAATTTGATTGGGGATTTTTGATTTGTTCCTTCTCTAATTTTTTTAGTTGCATGTTTAGTTCATTGATTTCCTCTTTCTCCAATTTATTCATATAAGCATTTAGAGCTATAATATATCCCCTGAGAGTTGTTTTGAATGAATTCCATAGGTTTTGGTATGTTGTTTCATTATTATCATTATCTAGGATAAAATGGTTAATTCTTTCTATAATTTGTTTTTTGGTCCACTCATTTTTTAAGATGAGGTTATTCAGTTTCCAATTTGCTCTGGGTCTATATCTCCTTGGCCCAGTATTGCATATGACTTTTATTGCATTGTGATCTGAGAAAGATGTATTCACTATTTCTGCCTTTCTGCAGTTGATCATTAGGTTTTTATGTCCTAGTACATGGTCAATTTTTGTATAATTTCCATGTATTGCAGAGAAAAAGGTATATTCCTTCCTATCCCCATTCAGTTTCCTCCATAAGTCTACCATATCTAATTTTTCTAACAATCTATTTACCTCCCTAATTTCTTTCTTGTTTGTTTTATGATTTGATTTATCTAGATCTAATAGCTCTCCTACTAGTAGAGTTTTGCTGTCTATGTCTTCCTGTAATTCTTTCAGCTTCTCCTCTAAGAATTTGGGTGCTGTCCCACTGGGTGCATATATATTCAATATTGACATGACTTTATTGTCTATGGTACCTTTTAGGAGGATAAAGTTTCCTTCCTTATCTCTTTTAACGCTATCTATTTTTGCTGCTGCTTTGTCTGAGATAAGGATTGCTACCCCTGCTTTTTTTTACTTCAGCTGAAGCAAAATATATTTTGCTCCAACCTTTTACCTTTACTCTATATGTATCTCTCTGCTTCAAATGAGTTTCTTGCAGGCAGCATATTGTAGGATTCTGGTTTTTAATCCACTCTGCTATTTGCTTACATTTTAAGGGAGAGTTCATCCCATTCACATTCAAGGTTATGATTACTAATTCTTTATTGCCCTCTGTGCTATCTTCCCTCTGTTTGTATTTTTCCCCCTTTCCCCCCTTTTATCCATATTCCCCAGTATTTTGTTTTTGAATACCACCCCCTTCAGTGTGTTTGCCCTCCTATATCACACCCTCCCCTTTCTTTCCCCTTTCCCTGTTCCCTTCCCTTCCTTTTGTTATTTCCCCTTATTTCCTCCACTCCCCTTCCCTTTCTCTGTCCCCCCTCCCCTTTTACTTCTTGAAAGGTTAGATGTTTTATAAGTTAACTGAGTATGTGTAGGTTGACTTTAAGCCAAGTCTGATGAGAAGAAGATTCAGGTGTTTCTCCTCTAATCCCTTCTTCCCCTCTATTACCATAGCTTTTTTGTACCTCTTAGTGTAATGAGATTTGTCCCATTCAATCCCCTCCCTCCTCCCATCTCTTTCCTGTCCCCTTTATAGTGAGGTAGTGTATTTTTTTAGATCATTCTATCTAAGTCATAGAAAATTCTGAGTGTCTGTCCCTTCTAGTTCAGTATATTCTTTTGAATAGAGTCCAAATTCCTGAGAGTTATTAGAGTCTTTCTCCCCAGTGGAGTTAAAGCCAGTTACATCCCATTAGATATCAGTCTCATGGATAGGTCATGGATTCCATTATCTTTGGCTAGGTATATTCTTTCTGTTAGAGTTACATTTCTCAGGATTTATGAGAGTCTCTACCCCCCCCCCCCATGCTGGGATATAGCCAGTTTCAACTTGCTGGATTGCATTTTTTTTCCTTTTGCTGCCCCCCCCTTTTTTTTTTACCTTTTCATGTGTCTCTTGAACCTCCTGTTTGATATCCAAATTTTCTGTTTAGCTCTGGTCTTTTCATCAGAAATTTTTGGAATTCTTCCATTTCCTTAAATGTCCATCTTTTTCCCTGGAAGAGAAGGCTCAGCTTTGCAGGAAAGTAAATTCTTGGCTGCATTCCAAGCTCCCGTGCTCTTCAAAATATCTCGTTCCAGGCCCTTAGATCCCTTAAAGTTGATGCAGCCAGGTCCTGTGTGATCCTTACTGTGGCTCCTTGATATTTAAATTGTTTCTTTCTGGCTGCTTGCAGGATTTTCTCTTTAATCTGATAGTTCTGGAGTTTGGCCACAACATTCCTTGGTGTTTTCCTTTTAGGATCTTTTTCTGGTGGGGTTCAATGTACACTTTCAATAACTACTTTGCCCTCCGATTCCATGATGTCAGGGCAGTTTTCCATCACTAGATCCTGTAATATTAAGTCCAGGCTTTTTTTCTCTTCAATGTTTTCAGGAAGTCCTATAATTTTCAGGTTTCCCCTCCTCGATCTATTCTCGAGGTCCGTGGTTTTGTTGATGAGGTATTTCACATTTGCTTCTATTTTTTCTATTTTTTGATTTTGTTTAACTGACTTTTGCTGTCTCATGGAGTCATTAGTTTCTGTAGACTCCATTATTTTTTTGGGGGAGGAGTTTTCTTCATTAACCTTTTCCAATTGGTCAATTCTACTTTTGAAAAAGCTTTCCATTTGACCAATTGAGGTTTTGAGAGAATTAATTTCTTTTTGCATTTGCTCATTTGAGGATCTGATAGAATTATTCTCATTTTGTAATTTTCCAATTGATGATCTGAGAGATTTATTCTCCTTTTGTGTTTGTCCAATTGTACTTTCTAAGGTTTTGTTTTCTTGTTGCAAGGCATTAATTGTCTCCCCCAAATTTTCCAGTTGATTTTTATACTCCTTCCTTATTTCTTCAAGGAAGTCTTTCTGTGCTGGAGACCAGATTATATTCTCCTCAGATGTTCCAGGTCTCTCTGGGTTGGGGTCTTTCCCTTCCAGGAATTTTTCTATGGATCCACCTTTCCACTGACCCTTCTTCATTATGCTAAGATCTTGAGTTGGGGGGGCTGGTTCACCTGGGCTTGGGATTTCTAAAGGCTTTACTGAGTGCAGTTTCTCTGGCTGGCCAGTAGGAGGTGCTGGTTGCCCTCTCTGGAGTGTCTGTGACCTTGGTTGCTAGGCCTTCTCCCTTTGCTTGAGGGAGGGAATTGGAACTATTGAATTCTTTTGCCTTCAATCAATGGTGGGCTTTACCCTGGCCTGAGGTGATTCCTCAGCTGGGCTGGTTCTTTTGCTCACATACCTGGGCCTGAGGCAGAAGTAGTTTGAAATTGTTTGTTTTAGAGGAGGCATCAGTGCATTGGAGGCATGGACTCAGAGTTTCTCAGACCTGAGGAGCCCAGGGATGGTGTCCGCAACTCTCCTGCACCAGACCTCTCCCCGCAGCCCCTTCCCCAAGCTCCAGGGGGACAGCACCAACACCAGCGCCTCTGCTTCCCCACGGACCCAAGCCCTCTTCATCCAGCCCCACCGCTGATCCAGCAGGTCCGGCTCTCGGGCCCTCAGACTCCCGGTTCTGATTCAGCTGTTGGTCTGGCTGATCCCGGGCTGATCTTCCCTGGGAGCTCAGACTCACCTGCAGGTACTCAGCCAAGGCTGCTGTGGGAGACAAATCCTGAGGTAGATTTTTCTCTCCTGGCTTTTCTTTCTGGGTTTCCTGGTTCGGATTTCTTTTAAGAGGTTTGTTTCATGTGATAGATGGGGAAGAGATTAGGAGACTTTAGAACTGTGCCTGTCTTCTCTCCGCCATCTTGGCTGGAAGTCTTCTATGCCTAGTATTTGTATAACTGGGTAAAAGATTATGATCAGTTTTATTGCTCTTTGGATGTAGCTCCATATTGCTCTCCAGAATGACTGTATTAGTTCACAACTCCAACAGTGCATTGATGTCCCAATTTTCCCACAACCTCTTCTACAATAATTATTTTTCCATTTATTCATTTTGGCCAGTCTGATAGGAGTCAGTACCCCATTGCTATTTTAATTTGTATTTCTTTTATTAATAATTATTTGGAGCATGTTTCAAATGATTATATATTACTTTAATTTCTTACACTTTGATCATTTTTCAATTGGGTAATGACTTAGTAACCTTATAAATTTGGTGCAATTCTCTGTATATTTTAGAAATTAGACCTATATCAGAACCCCTAGTTGTGAAAATTTGTTTTCTAGCTTTCTGTTGTCCTTCTAATTTTGGATGAATTGGTTTTATTAATGCAAGTGATTTTATTTAATATAGTCAAAATCATCCACTTTGCAATTTATAATGCACTCTGTGTCTTGTTTGGATATAAATCTCTCACTTTTTCAGAGATCTGACAGAGTATTTCTTGATCTGTTAATTGTTCTATGGTATCACCCTTTATGTGTAAATCATGTACCCATTTTGAACTTATTTTGGTATAGGGTATGATATTTGCATCTATGTTTAATTTTTGCCATACTATTTTCCAGTTTTCCCAGCACTTTTTGTCATATAGTGAGTTCTTATGCCAGAAGTTAATGTCTGAATTTGTCAAACAATAGATTATTATAGTCATTTACTATTGTATCCTTTGTACTTACCCTAATCCCTTGGGTTCATGACTTTAAGTTCTCATGAATGCCAATATATAGTATAGTTTTGGAACTGATAAAGGCAGGACACTTTCCTTCACTTTTTTTCGTTAATTCCTTGGATATTCTTGACCTTTTGTTGCTACAGAGGAATCTTTTACTATTTTTTCTAGTTCTGAAAAATAGTTTTTTTGCAGTTTGCATGGCATGACACTGAATAAGTAGTTTAATTTGGTTAGAATTGGCATTTTTATTATATTTACTTTGTCTAAACATAAGCAATTAAACAACTGATATTTTTCCAAATCTTTAGATATAATTTTTTTGTGTGAAAAAGTTTTTGTAATTGTGTCCTTACAGATTCTGAGTTTGTCCTATTAGGTAGATTGCCAAGTATTTTATGTTGTCTACATTTGCTTTCAATGGAATTTTTCCTATCTAACTCTTGCCCTTGGACTATGTTGTTTATAAATAGAAATACAACTGATTTATGTGGTTTTTTTTTAATATCCTGCTACTTTGCAAAAGTTGTTGATTGCTCATTTCTTACTAGAGAAATGCAAATTAAAGCATCTCTGAGGTACCACCTCATATCTCTCAGACTGGCCAATATGACCAAAAAAACCCAATGGTCAATGTTAGAAGGGATGTGGAAAATCTGGGACACTAATACATTGCTGGTGGAGCTGTGAACTCATCCAGCCTTTGTGGGGAGAAATTTGGAATTGTCGCCAAAGGACAACAAAAATATGCATACCCATTGATCCAGCAATACCACTACTGGGTCTCTACCCTGAAGAGATTGTTTAAAAGGGTAAAAGCATCACTTGTACAAAAATATTCATAGCTGCCCTGTTTATGGTGGCAAAGAATTGGAAATTAAGTAAATGTCCTTCAATTGGGGAATGGCTTAACAAACTGTGGTATATGTATATCATGGAACATTACTGTTCTATTAGAAACCAGGTGGGAATTCAGGGAAACCTGGAAGGATTTTCATGAACTGATGCTGAGTGAGATGAGCAGAACCAGAAAAAAATTATACACCCTAACAGCAACATAGGGGTGATGACCACCCTTGATGGACTTGCTCATTCATCAGTGCAACAATCAGGGACAATTTTGGGCTATCTGAGATGGAGAATACTATCTGCATCCAGAGAAAGAATCGTGGAGTTTGAACAAAGACCAAAGACTATTACCTTTAATTTAGAAAAGAAAAAGCTGTTATCTTATTATGTATTGCTGCTATCTCTTATGCTTTATTTTTCTTCCTTAAGGATATATTTTATTTCTCATCACATTCAACTTAGATCAATGCATACCATGGAAACATTGTGAAGACTGATTCAATATATAGATTTTTGAATACAGAACCAAAAGACCACTTTTTGCATGGCAGCACATGGAAAATCTGTATTAAAGGTGCTTTCTTCTCAAGGAAGAGTGAAGGGAGAAAGGGTAAGAATTTGAAAATGAAAATTATATGAAAAGTAAAATTGTTTTTACCTGTAATTGAGAAAAATAAAATTAAAACATTTAAAAAAGAATTTGTGCAATTACTATTTTACGTAACCCACTTCTATAAAATACTTGATCAGTCTCCAAGATTCCAAATTCCTATGAACAAAGACTGTGGGAAGGTATTTACCTGGAAATCCTGGGTTCCACAGACAGGATCAGCATTGTACCTGGGACATCTTTGTGTTGTTTTTGTTCTAATTAAAAAGTATTAAATAGGGATCAGAGGTAACAAAAAATTGTCAAACAAAAGCTATTGATTTAATCTGAGCAAGAAGTCTCATGATCAGGAACTGGCTTTGTGAGCTATCAGACATGACATATATAGAGCTTGCTTTGACATGAGAAACCACTGGACTGTTTCTTGGATTTGGAAGGCTTAAAGCAGTTTATTCGATATAAGTCTTTGTTTGAAGAACCAATAGCGCTATGTTTCTTCCTATTCCAATGTTTTTCTGTATATCAGTGCAATAATTATTATTTTGAAAAATGGTGAATGGGGTGGTAAATCAAAATTTGTTATGGAGAAGAAACCCACAAGCATGTAGGGATTCTAATGAGAAAGTAATTCATGATGCAAAACAGAAGAAGAGGATAACAGTGCACTGCCAGAGTTTTCACATTTA
The DNA here is from genome assembly GCF_037893015.1 of Macrotis lagotis. NCBI lineage: Eukaryota > Metazoa > Chordata > Mammalia > Peramelemorphia > Peramelidae > Macrotis > Macrotis lagotis. The sequence goes on along the minus strand of NC_133658.1, from coordinate 189,681,478 downwards.
ATTGCTGCTGCTGATCACCTAAAGGCTTCTCTTATTCCCAAAGTTATGTTTTGACCTTTTCAGGTACACAATGAAGATGTGGGCAGTGTCTAAAAGTCTCTCAATACAACTAGAGAAGTGTTATGTTTTCCCTTATTGCAGATTTTCAAGTTGAAACTAAATGTCAATTTTTTAGGGATTTTTGGTGAGGTATTATTTTTGGATATGGGTGAAATTGCCTTCTATAATAATTAGAGTATGGACTCAGAAGAGAGAATTAGAAAATACATTCAGTTTTCAGATTAGTTCAGAACCCATTCATCCATAATACTACTTGAAGATTATTCATTATTCATTATTCATTTGAAATCATCATTTGCCTTGCTCAGAATATTTAGTTTAGAGTCCCTAGAGTTAAAATTTAAAGAGTTTAATGGAGAAAAATCTAAATGCAAGTCAATGTGTATTTCATGAAAAGAACATTTTCTGGGAGCTCTCTTCTCCCTTTTGCCATATCTTACATCATTCAGGGATCTCATTCTACCAGGTATTTTTTCATTATGGTCCCAGATGAAAATGTAGTTCTTCTTTCTTCTATATCTTTTCTTTTTTTTTTTTTAGGTTTTTGCAAGGCAAATGGGGTTATGTGGCTTGCCCAAGGCCACACAGCTAGGTAATTATTAAGTGTCTGAGACCAGATTTGAACCCAGGTACTCCTGACTCCAAGGCTGGTGCTTTATCCACTACACCACCTAGCCGCCCCATCTTCTATTTCTTCTTGTTCTTGTTCTTGTTCTACTGATTCTTCCTCCTCCTCCTCCTTCTTTTCTTCTTCTTTGCCAAGGCAAATCCCTTGACATTTAACCTAGATCTAACCTTCTCCTATTTTTTCCAATGAATTATATCTATTGTAAGTTCTCTCTTATCTTTAATATTCTCTATTGACTTCTTTCTACTGTCTATAACCATCCCATGTTTCTAAATCTTTTTTTTACAAAACCTCAATTGATCTGACCATAACTCAGAGTTATTGCCTGATTTTTGTTCTCTGTTTTCAGCTCAACTCCTTGAAAAAGTATATCCACTTCTCTAACCCATTTTAAATCCTCTTCAATTTAGCCTCCAATCTCATCTTTTTAAGTGAAATAGCTCTTCAGCATTATCAATGACAACTGCATACTACATTTTATGGCCTTCTCTTCAGATAATATCTATTATATTTGACACTGTTGATCATTTTCCCCCTGAATGCTCATTCCTCTCTAGGTTTTTGATATATTACTCTTTCCTAATTCACCTCCTATCTAGCTGAAGTCCATTTTCTCAAATTCAGTGACTGTTTCTTCAATCGTGTAATACTCAATAACAGCAGATTAAACCCAAAATTCTATCTATTGGTCCTTCAAGTTGGGGCTTCAAAGGTAGAATCGCAAAGAGATGGAAAAGAATGGAATACTCTTTGTGGAGACTGTTGTAAAATGGAAGAATACACAATTTGCATTGCTTTAGTAAGATCCCAGTTGAGATTAGAGGACATATATTTGTTATGGGCCAATCAGCATGGTTTGGTGATTTTTCTCTTTCTCATTTCAGTAGCCGCTGATTGAAGGGAAGGAGGCAAATTGTGGGAAGAGTCTAGGATTCAGCAGTGGTAAGACATGATAGGTAATGGGACCAGGGGAAGATGATAATTATTTTCATGTATTTTAAGGGGGGATCACAGAAAAGATTGACTAAAATTGTTATGCTTGACTCCACAGGACAGAGGCATCATGGATGTAAAGCTTAAGTTTCCTTTCATCTTTTGATACTCAGGTTTAAGGCATTCTGTAGATCAAAATTTACTCAAAACATAGATCATCAGAGTCTATTTGATGCTATTTGGTACATATTAATACAAAACACATTAGTAAAGCAGCAAAGTTAATATTAAAGGAAAATCATAGTCATATACAAAGAGGAATTGCTCCTTACTATTACATAAGTCATTGTCAGAAAGAGGAAACATGCATAGCTTAGAAAACTCAGTTTCTTAAGTTCATATTGGTGTTGAAACATCTCCCCATTTGATATTCTCTGCCAAATTGGCAATTTCATTTGTTGATGTGCTTTTTCAGCTTCACTAATATTTGCTATTTCTCTGCTGAATTACTGCAGTGAGGGGTCCACTTCTCTGTGGGGGTGTGGATTTAGTGTTTTTATAAAATATAGACATTGATCTATGATGTGTTTTATTTCATTTTTGAGTATTGCCCTATAAGTCATAGATGTTCTATCAGCAGAACAAAATTCCTTTGAGTCGCATCTTTAAAAAGGAAATAAAAAAAACCTACTTTGCCTCATTTTCAGTAGCATCTCTCCCACAGCTTCCTGATACTTTGGTTTTGGTGAAGACTTTACATTTCACACCAAGTTCTTGAAAGCTGACACTGTATAAATGTAGATGTCCTTAGAACTTAGCAAGTATGGAGGTGCTCAAGGAGATGTTGTGACTTTAAAACTGTCTTCTTGCAAATCACTACTCTCCCTATAGATGGAAGTGAAAAGAGTCAAATTAAACTTGATATGAAGAAAATATTTTTGTTTCTTTTCCCCAAGGCAATAGGGTTAAGTGACTTGCCCAAGGTCACACAGCTAGGCAATGATTAAGTGTATGAGGTCAGATTTGAACTCAGGTTCTACTGACTCTAGAGCTGGTGCTCTATCCATTGAGCAACTTAGCTGCCACCAAAGAAAATATTTTTAACTATTCGAGCTGTTCCAAATTGGAAGGAAATAAATAAGGACACTATGGGCTTCCCTTCCCTAAAGATCTTCAAACCAAGGTTGGATGCTCATTTTTTAGATACGTTGTAAAGGGAATTATTATTCAGGAAATCAATGGCCTTTGAGGTTTGTTACAACTCTGAAATTCTCTGAGTCCATTATTCTACAGTAAAGAGACTAAAAGTAGAAAGAGCTACTAGATACTATCTTTTTCAAGCACTTTACAGATGTGGAAAGTAAGGAAGATTTGTTCAACATCAGGTAGCAAAATAGATACCATTTTCCTCCTTTACTTCTCTAGGGGCAAAACTACTTACTATTCAGTTTCCAAACCTTGTCTTTGTCATTTTTCTGGAAGATTTCTCTCTCATTCTACTTTTAGTGTACCCATCAGGCATTTTTTTCTCATGTTGATGAAGGACAGTGAAGGATTCCTAAAATAGTTTTCCCATCCTCAATGACTACACTTCCTAAGTTTCTTCCCCACCTAAAATTATTTGCTTTCTATATGTGCAAATCTCCTAAGATTCCTTCACTGAGGATGAACACAGCATCAAGGTTAGCTACCAAACTTATTGAAAATTCTTCAACTTGAAAAGGATACAAGCCAGGACCAAAGTGGAGGGAGTACTGGTACATGGTCTTCTGTTTGTAGATGATTGTGCCTCACTGCAGCCTCTGAAGCCGAGATGAAACAAAGTATAGGCTGATTCTTTGCTGCTTGTACTAATTTTGACCTAACAATTAACATGAAGAAAATACAAGTGTTCATCAGCTGGCACCGCACCATCCATAGTGGAACCATCAATTACAGCAAATCAAGAAGTTTTGAATACTGTGAACAAGTATGCTGACCTTGGCAGTGTCCTTTCTTGAGAGGTATACATTGGCAAGGAGCATGACACACACATTGCCAGAATTAGTTCAAAAGTTGGGAGACTCAGAAACAAAGTATGGGAGAGAAGAGGTATTAGACTAGCCACTAAACTGAAAGTCTACAGAGCTGTTGTGCTGACCTCATTGCTAAATGCCTATAAAACTTGTACAGTCTACTATTGCTATGTCAGGAAACTGAATCACTTACATTTAAATTTTCTTAGGAAATTTCTGAAGGTTACCTGGCAGAAGATACCAGACACTGAGGTCTTTTCATGAGTGAAATTGCCAAGCATTTAAGCATTTCTAAAGAAAGTGAAATTTGGTGGATTAGGAATATAGTTAGAATGCTATAAGTATGTTTGCCAAAAATACTATTTAATGGAGAACTCACATTGGACAAGTGCTCACAAGTGGGGACAGAAGAAGAAAGATCATGATGCCTTGAAGGTCCTTTTTAAGAATTTTAGAATTGATTGTGCAGCATGGGACAACACACAGGCACAGAACCACTCAACATGGCATGCCCTCATCAGAGAGACTGCTGTGTTCTATGAGGAAGAAAGAATTGAAGTAGCTCAAAAGAAACTTGATATATGTAAGTTTAGAGTAAGCAACCAGGGTGTTCATATGGATTATTTGTGCCCAATCTGTGTTAGAGCATTTTGACCTTGTTTGGTCTCATTAGACACATTTTGACATTTTGTAATTTGTTCAAACATAGTGATGTAATTTTGATCTTCGTTGGTAATGAAGGATAAGAATCACCACCAAACACCTCTCTCCTAAGAGGTTTCATATTTTCTAACTCTTTACTGCAGCTGCAACCTATACCCCTTAAATACTTACCTATTAAATCGGGTTTTTTTAATTGAATTGGAACGTAGCTTTACCTTTTTTGTGCTATCTTAAATAAGTTTATTAATCATGGCTATTAAACATAACTATAAGTTTGATCCAACATTCTTTTCAAAATAGTAACATGGTTTTATTTTCAGTTTTAGTTGACTGATTTAGATGATTATTACCATGTGGTATTTTAACTAGGAAGTATTTTTTCCTTTAAATTGATGAAAACAGCATGAATAGATTTAGAGATGGTATGGACCTCAAAGATTATTTGGTTAAACTTCTTCATTTTATAGATGAGGAAACTGATAATCAAGGTGATTAAATGATTTGTCTGTAGTCACAGAACTAGAATGTTTTATAGGTAAGATTCACCTATAGGATATCTGTTTACAGAGTTGGCATCATTTTATAGAGTTGAAATATTGCTCAACATTGCATTAAAATTTTATATACAAGTGTTGCTTTTCACAGTAAAATTTTATAGAAATACATGATATTTAACTTGAATAGGGTCCAAGTAATATGAGTTCCTTTCTCTCTATTTTTGACTGTTAATGGACTGGTAAAGGCATTACAAGATGAAAGTTTGGGCTACAGCTACATCTCTTATACAGAATAGCTCCTTTGTGCACAGATAATTTTGGATGAGCATTACACCTTTAGGGAGTATTGAAAAATTTCTTAGCAGGTGTCTTTAGAGAACCCATTGAGATTCTCATATAATATCAAAACTGGAAATTTCAAAAATCTCAATGAGAAAGAAAGAGAAAGTTGATCCATTAACCAGTTTAGGGAATCACATGCTGTAATAATTAGGGAATAATATAGACCTTGTTTCTCAAAATTCAATTTCCACTTTTATAAAGTTTCTCAATTAAGAAACAGCATTCTGTACCAATTTAGGAGAGGAAAATAACACTTGTTTACTGAAGAGAAAAGGAAAGGTATATATATAGAGAAAAGGGTTTTATAGGAATATTGGACATGCAAGTGTCAGAATTTGTTACTAGAATGAGAAAACTCTTTTTTCAAAGCATTAAAACTTAGGAGGAAAAGATACATTTAGAATTTTTGAAGGACTTAATCTGATCAAACATCTCAGTATTAAGATAATCAATAAGGAAAGTAGCAGGCAAACAAAGAAAATAACTTCAACAATGGATGAGACCATTAGTTTTACCATATCTTTGTATAGTTCGATATGTTTAATTTCTACTTGGGTAGAAGATTTTCTTCTCTTATTTGCAAGAAATATAATTGACCTCTTTGTAGGGCTACATTTGATGATTATTTTTCAGTCAGAGGACTGAGTTTGTGATGGTCTTTCTGGATCTTTTTCTTTTTCTTTTTCTTTTTCTTTTTCTTTTTCTTTTTCTCCTGGATGAACAAGATCTGGATCATCCTTATTAAGAAGGCATATGTCAGCGAAATACTCCTATTCTGTGCTCTAGTAACTATTTTTTTTACCAAAGGATCTTTCCCATGCTTTCCTTCTTGTTAAGTTTTGTGTTTTCCAGACTGTTTCCAAAGTTAAAGGAGTGGAAAGGAAGATATGATCTGGTGCCATGGTTTGCTATTGATTTCCTAGATTATGTGTGTGAAAGCTAGCATATCAATTCTCTTCTCTGTTTTTTTTTTTCTACACTGAGATATAAAATGAAAATATAGTGCTAAAGGGTATCATTTTTGCAAGATTGTTGTTTAATTACAGAAAAATAAAGAAAAAGGATCACATAAAAACACTTGTTTAATTTTTGAAATTTTAATTAAATCCTTTCATATTTCCAGAAAATCAACAAAATCATTATTCAGTCCTTATTAGCATTTACTGTTCTTTTCAGAAACCTTCAGGAACTTAGTCCAGCACTGTCCTACATGATACATATTCAGGGTAGTTAGATGTTACACTAACAGTGTTCAATCTCTAACAGTTTCTTCTACTTTGGTATGATTTTGGTAGTAGATCAAGCTTATCATTTGAAGACAACTGTGACTATGCACAGTGAGAATTATCACCATAAAATGATAAATGGGTAATTCTTTGACACAAGCAAGATATAAAAAGATAAGTTAAAGAGTTATTTAATTTTTTATTTGTTTCTGCAGTAAAGCTAGCTGATAGTGACAAATGTGATTTCATAATGTAAATTTTTAAACATTTCTGACACATATCTTTCAACTAGATCTAAATATTGGAATGTTAAATGTTAGGTTCTGGTTAAAATATTGAATGGAACCATATTACTGGAGGAAATAAGTCTTATAAATATTGACATTCTTGCTACAGATTAAACCAGAACAAAGATATAACTTACAACTAAATAGCAAGATGACTCCCTGATTACTTTTGGAAAAGAAAAGAATGTACATAGTTGAATTAATCTATATCATGAGTACAAAAACAACAGGAACTCTAATTTAATCAGACATGATCATTTTGCAATGTAGTATTCATGCAATGTATTTTAATAAAAATTACTTTTAATAGTTAATTCTAATATTTCTTTCAGAGGAAAAAATAGTAATGATATTTTTTTAAAGTAGCTGATAACTTGCCTCAAATTAAATCAGCACATGGTCATATAGTTCATGGTTTTAATGCAAAGAGAAAATAGGCTTAGAGAAATAAGTTTTATATCAAAACTGGAAGAGTTGTAAAAAGAGAGACAGACCAGAGATTTTTAAAAAAATCATAGAAAGTTTCATCTTTTTTGTATCATAAAACCATCCTCATACAAAGAGCTAGAATACAATAAATGTAGCACAGACCAAGTGATGCTCTCAGAATGATATTAATTATATTTTAAGATGTAGGCAGCAGTTAATCTATCTCTATCTCTATCTCTATCTCTATCTCTATCTCTATCTCTATCTCTGTCTCTGTCTCTGTCTCTATCTCTATCTCTATATCTATATCTATGTAGTTCAGTTTTTCTTGAAGCATTTCTTTGCATATTTTTAAAAAGACTATGTTAGAAAAAGATTTGACAAGCTCTAGAAGAAAAAATAAAAAAAAGAAGAAAATTTAAAAATGTCATCCAACCTGATAATTTAAATAAGCTAATAAACAAAAAAAGCAAAAAATAATGGGAATAGAGGAAAGTTCAACAATACTGATTATAATAACAATACAGTTTAATCAATAAAAAACAATTGACAGAAAAAAAGAGATCAAAATACCCCCCCAAAAACCCTAATTCAACAAATACTTGACTTTCTTGCCAAGTTCAAGGATGTGTGGAACCAAAATGGTGGAATAGAAAAGCTAACCCAAGCTTCTAAAATTCCCTACAAACAATTCTAAATTCATGTCTCCAGTATTGTTCTAACAAAGAAGAAGCAATGAAAGGTTGGGTCTATTCACAATTCAGGTTGACATCTTAGGAGGTCACAATATAGGTTTATACTATTGATGTGGTACTGAAACCTCCACCGCAGCACAAGCCATGGAATTGTTGACAGAATCAGCTTTGGGAACTATCAGATCATAGACATACAGGGAGTGAATCAGACAAAAATCAAATAAGAGATTTAGATGAAAAATTCAGAAAATTAGTCTAATTTAGCAAAACTATGATATGAGATCAAGTTTGGTAAAACAGGGAAAATAATGCTGAAGGCAAAAAACTTAACAAACATAAATGCCCTAATGGCCACTAAAACAGTCACAAAAATATACTGGGAAAAGATCTACTTTAAAAGCAGAATGGACAAAAATTAAAAAGAAATACAGAAATTTTCTGAAGAAAAATCACTGTAATGATTACAATTGATTAAATAGAAAACCCAATTTCATGATATTGTCATTCAACTATTCAAATAAAAGCCAAGACCCAGGAATGATTTCTACCTTTGAAAGTCTACTTTCGAGAGGGCAGAGTTAAAAAATAGATTACATTCATTGACTCTACTGAGATTTCCCCACAAAACCCTTCAAATTACCTTTAAATAAGACTAAAGAAATGTTAGAATGGCAGGAATCCACAAAAATAACAGAATGAAACAATTCCCCATACCAAAAACAACTTAGAAGGTCAGAAGAAAAGTCTGTTGCTCTAGGCTGAGAGAGTTTGCAGTCACATGGAGGGCCAAGCAAGCTTTGGTGCCACAGAATCAGGGGAAGTTTCCAGAAATCTCAAATTACATAGGGTATGGACATTGAACAGCTGGTCATAAAAAGATAACAGAAGACTTTTAGCTAGCACTATGGTAGAACTCTTGTTTTGCCTAAACTTGGATTGGGGTTATAGTCCTAGAGTATCAGGCACTGGGAAAGAAGGAGAAGTAGCACAATAGATCTTGCAGCCACAGTGGAACAGGCACTTTCCTCACAGTGCCAGGACAGAAAAGATTGCCTGTGTTCCCCCATCTATCAGAGTACAGATCAGTAGATTAGCAAACATCTCTCCTTAGGTCATACTGAAGAAATGAAAACTTATAGGTCCCCAAAAGTAAGCTGAAAAAAAAAAAACCTTTGCAAAACCCCTTAAGCTTAGGAAAGTATGTCCTTCACTCTTGAAGTAGAGTCCCAATTTAATAGAAGTAAAAGTCAAATAATAAGAATGGAAAATGAGCAAATAAAATGAATTTGGATAAGATAGGTATTGAAGGGCTAAGAGAATGAATTCATTTTAGGAAATTTTGAGTCAAGATATTTAATGGACATTCAGTTCAAGATATCAATAATACACATTTTTAGTGTCCCTTGGGTATAATTCTAAATTGCTCTCCAGAAAAGTTGGATCAGTTCACCAATCCACCAACAATGCCTATAGGATTCTTATTACCTTTGTAGGAGAGCCCCCAAAGCACGAAAAACACAAGTCAGAGAATCTTCATTGTGACTGGTTGGCAGGAATCTCAGAATTATAGGAGACATGAGGGAAGGACAGATTAGCAGAAGATGGGACAAGATAGAACAAAAAAGGACTAGATCAGGCCGAAAGACACTCAACTTAGCTCATTTCAGCTAATATTGTCTATAAAATACCTGGAGTTGACGGTGGCAACCTTCCCAGGAGCACAAAGTGCTCCTATATTTATTAGACTAGTCAATTGCACAATAAGACATTATAACTTAATATGCAAGAGTTGCAGTCCACAGTGAAATTGCAAATACACTTGAGTTGTTTAACATGAAAAAAAGTCCAAATCATTTGGACAAGGAGAACCAAGTTGAATGGACTAAAGCTTCTTCTAGCACAAGCAACACATTCTTCCCCATATCGATATATACCAGAATTTCTCCTGAGAGGAGTTAAGTAAATTTTAAATAGAATTACTCAGCATCAATGAATAATCACATCCAACAACATATTGATCAAATATTTTGAAAATATAATGTAAAAAGATATAGTTCATTGATTCATAGCCAGTTTAGGGAACCACATGCTATATAGTAACTCCCTTAATAAGGGTTTATTATAGACCTTGCTATGTAATACCCAGGTTCCACATTTGCAAGATTACTCAATCAATAAATAGCATTCTGAGACAATTTAGGACAGGAAAATAATACCTTTAACTGAAGAGGAAAGGGGGAAAGGATTCTAGAGCAATATAGGATATATAAGTTCCAGTGTGTGTTTGTGTGTGTGTGTGTGTGTGTGTGTGTGTGTGTGTGTGTGTGTGTGTTTCTGTGGATATGCAGCACTGAATTTCCTGGAAAATAAGAATTAGAAGATGAATAGTTGAGGTCAATACTGAAAAAAAACTTAAAGATAGGTAAACTAAATGAGATTTAGAAGTAAGAACTCATCCAGTTCTTTGAGGAAGTTGGAGAAAAAGTTTAGGGTGCTGAGAATTGCCACCCTGTGATTTCTCATTTTTTTATTCATTTTATTTTAAAAATTTTCCCCTAGCTACATGCAAAAGCAAGTTTCAACATTTACTTCCAAGACCATGAGTTCCAAATTCTCTCTCTTCTTCCCACCCCACTTCCCCTTATTATGAAAGCAAATTACTAGGTGAAACCAGGAAAAATATTACTATAATAGTTATGTTGCAAAAAATAAACATGACACCATCTCCCCCTGACAAAGAAAGATAAACTTCAAGCAAAAAAAAATAGTGAGAAAAAAGTGTGCTTCAGTCTATATTCAGACATCAGCTTCACTCCGTGATTTTTAAAAAAAAATGAAAAGATGAATTTATTGATAATGTCACTTTCTTTTGAAGTACTAATAGAATATAGGTATTGAATAAATTGAGATTTAAAAGTTGCCTTTAGCAATTATAATCCAAAATTCAATTTCATTTGGTCTGAAATCTGTTCTGAAGGAAATTAGATTGTGTTCTAAATATTATGACAGGATAGTTACGATAAATTCAAACCTAAAATAAAAATCATTTCATTCTTGGCATAAAGAAATTTATTGACTGTGTCTAGTACTTCTGTTTTCTAATCTATGATGTGATAATAATAGCACCTACCTCCAAGAGTTATTGTGTAAAGTTCTGGACTCAGTGTCTTTTACAGGACAAATCTTATACAATGTTAACTCTTATTAGTTATTAGAGTTATTAGAGTTATTAGAGACCATTACTTTGTACAAATGTTATTATATGAGGTTTTTAATCTGATCAATATGCAATGCCATTGGTGATAAAATGAATGATTGTCAGTGAAATTTAATGAATCCAAAGCTTACAGGATTGGAAATGGGTTTTATTTCAAGTTTCAAAAAATGCAATATTATTTATAGCATTGTTATATTTCAAAATATTTTATTTTATATTTTTAAATTTTGTCTTATATTTATAGTTTATAATACATATAAGTTTATGTTATAAAATTTGGAAAACTATTATATCAGATATTATGTTAGAAAAGCAATCTTTTATAAAAAGTCTGTTGCCAAATGATGAGTTTTACTGTTAAAGGAGCATGGAAAATTTTGTGAAAACTATTATCATTTTTGCAGCCTTGTAGATCATGTGTTGTAATAGTCTGAAGTATTGCAATTTAAGAAACATAAACATGAGGTTGACTATATATATATATATATATATATATATATATATATATATATATATATATGTATGTATATGAGTTTTGGGGTCAGTTACACAGCACAGTGGAGAGAGCACCGGCCCTGGAGTCAGGACCTGAGTTCACATCTGGTCTCAGACACTTAATAATTGTCTAGCTGTGTGATCTTGGGCAAGTCACTTAATCGAATTCCTTAAATAAATTAAAAAAAGAGGGAGTTTGACCTATTTTTTTTACTTTCACTCATGAAAACAATAAAATTCTTAATTAATTTTTCATGTTCTTATCATAATGTTAAATCTTATAAAGCATTTACATAGGTATTTTGAAAGGGGCAAATTGATCTTTGATTACTGTGTAGGAAAAGGTCTGAAGAAATTAAATTATAAAAGGCTCTTGGAGGGCCAGCTAGGTGGCACAGAGGATAGAGCACTGGCCCTGGAGTCAGGAGTACCTGAGTTCAAATCTGGCCTCAGACACTTAATAATAACCTAGCTGTGCAGTCTTGGGCAAGCCACTTAACCCCATTGCCTGGAAAAAAAAGGAAAAGAAAAAAAGACTTAGCAAAATTACAAGATTTCTTGGTACCAACTTGTCATGCAAAAGATTCCTGTGTCAAGAAATTTCTACTAAATAAATGGAATACAACCACTCCCTAAATGTAATAGTTATAAAATTTTCAAACTTGCTTATGATGCAGAATGGGTTTCATTTAAAATTATTTGCCTATTACTTGTTGACATAATGCATATCTCAAACCTATTTAGTTTTAATGATTTCAAATTTGAAAGACTGATTTTGTTTTAAGAATGAAAATTTAGGATTGGTTAGAGTCAAGATAATAGAGAGAAGCCAGGAATTTCCTTTTGCTCTCCGAAGTTTCCTTCAGAAACAATATTAATCAAGTCTCTAAAAGAATTCTATAGTGACAGAGCCACCAAAAGAATAGAGAGGAAAATATTCCAGTATGGTCTGTTTTAAGCATAGTGGGAAACAATCAGAGGTTCTCAGTTCCATGAGAAGCATACAGCAGAGCCTTATGGAATCTGGGGACAGCAGACCATGTAGAAGGGTACACACAAGATGTTTCATTCAACAAGAACTGGTCTGGATACCCCAACCCAGACAGCAAGCCTTAGTATTCTCAATCTGGAAGACCTCAGCCCAGGGAGTAATTCTGGCATTCTCAATGTGGGCAGCATAGATGATCCAACTCAGTGAGAAAACCTCTAGGATTCTTAAAGCAGAAAGTATGTGAATGGGCTCGTACCCCAACACCAGAAGTTTGGAACAGCTTGCCCAACTTATTCAGAATTAGAAAGAAAAGTTAGAGCAATCTTGTGATGGCAAATACCATCTGTATCCAGAAAAAGAATTGTGGTGTTTTAACATAGGTCAAAGACTATTACCTTTAATTTAAAAAAAAAAATGTAATCTTATTATGTGATTTTGCTATCTATTATGCTTTATTTTTTTTCTTAGGGATATGATTTCTCTCTCAACATATTCAACTTAGATCAATGTAGAGCATGGAAACAATGTAAAGAGTAACAGACTGCCTTCTGTGGGGGTGGGAGGGTAAAACTAGATTAGGGGAAAATTTGTAAAATTCAAAAATAAATGAATAAATTTTTAAAAAAGAAGAGTTAGAGAAAATCCAGAACAGTAGAAAGTTACCATGGAGATAAGCATGAAGTGATGCACTGCAGAAAAAATAATTACCTGTGAAGCTTCAGAGGAGATTATGCTTCATTCCCAAAAGTCTTCTTGAAAGAGTCCAAAAAGGGTTTTAAAAATCCAGTAGAAAAACTGGGCAAAGAAAAGCAAGAGAAGTTCAACATCTTGATAAAGGAAGCACAAAAACTGACTAAAGAAAATAAATCTTTTAAAATGCAATTGGACAAATGGAAAAACAAATGGAAAAAGATAATAGCTCCTTTAATAAATAGAATTGACCAAATGGAAAAGGAGATGTAAAAGATAACTGAAGAAAATAATTCCTTGAAGAACAGATTGGAGCAAGTAGAGGATAATATCTCCATGATACCTCAAGAATAATCAAGCAAAATTTTTTAAAAATATGAAAAAATAGAAGAAAATATAAAATGCATCATTTGAAAATAACTGACCTGGAAATAAGATTCAGGAGAGATAATTTAAGAATTATTGGACTGGAGGAGACAAGATGGTGGCCTGAGAGCATCCCTGCTGTGAGAACCTACAACAGAATCAACAGAGCCACTCAGAACTTCCAGAATGCACAGCCCACATACAGTAAAAGGGGTGGGGAGAGACTGTAGAGGTCTGTCTGCTCTCCCTGGGGCAGAACTCTGCTGTTTGACCACACTCAGAGCCAAGTCACAGTCTGCACCCCCATAATATCATAGTGAATCAGGGACCTTCTTCACAGCTCAAGGGCAGAGGGAAGGGCTAGTGGTCATCCACATACCAGGGCAGAGGCAAGAGAGCAGTCAGAGCTTCCCATAAGACCTCAGTAAAATGAAAGTCCCTGTGGGGTGTCCCAAAGCCCCCACCCAAAGCTTTGGAAGTGCAGTAAATCAGTTCTAGACTGAGGAAATGAGCAAACAATGGAAAAGGAAGAATCTGGCCAAAGAAAATTACTTTGGTCCCATGGAGGATCAAAATAAACACTCAGAAGATAACAAAATCTTCTGTATCCAAAGCCTTCCAGAGAAATAGGAAATGGGCTCAGGCAATAGAAGAGCTCAAAAATAGACTTTGGGAAAAAGTAAGGGAGGTAGAGGAAAAATTGGGAAGAGAAATGAGAGATGCAGGAACATCATGAAAACCAAGTCAGCAGCTTAGTGAAAGAAATACAAAAAAAATTGAAGGAAATAACATGTTAAAAACCAGTTTAGGCCAAATGGAAAAACCAACCCTAAAGGTAAATGAGGGGAAGGATGCTTAAAAAGCAGAACTGGCCAACTGGGAAAGAAAATATAAAAGCTCTCTGAAGAGAATAACCCATTCAAATGTAGAATGGAGTTAAAGGAAAGTGATGACTTTGTGAGAAATTAAGAAATGATAAAACAATATCAAAAGAATGAAAATTAGAAGGAAATGTGAAATATCTCATTGGAAAAACAACTGACCTAGCAGGACAGATAATTTAAAAATTATTGGGCTATCTGAAAATCATGACCAAGAAAATGATCAATGTTGGAAGGGATGTGGGAAATCTGGGACACTAATACATTGTTGGTGAAGCTGTGGACCCATCCAGGCTTTCTGGAGAGCAATTGGGAATTATTCCCAAAAGGCAACAAAAATGTGCATACCCTTTGATCCAGCAATACCATTACTGGGTCTATACCCTGAAGAAATTATGAAAATGGTTAAAAACATTACCTGTACAAAAATATTCATAGCAGTTATGTTTTGTGGTAGCAAAGAATTGGAAATTGAGTGAATGTCTATCAATTGGGGAGTGGCCTAATAAACTGTGGCAAATGTATGTGATGGGACACTATTATTTAATTAGAAACCAGGAGGGATGGGAATTCAGGGAAACCTGGAAGTATTTGCATGAACTGATGCTGAGAGAGATGAGTAGAACCAAAAGAACATTATACACCATAACAGCAACATGGGATTTCCCTCTCCATTTCACTTTTTTTTGTCTTTTTAGTCTGTGTTATGAGATTTGTATTTTAAGCACACTTTCTATTCAGCTAATCTTTTTTTTTCAGGAATTCTTGTAAAACTTTGTTTCATTAAATAACCATGATTTCCCTACAAGCATTATATTCCATTTTGTGGGATAGATTCTGCTTGTTGCAATCCTATTTTCTCTGCTTCCAGATTGCCATAATTCCCACACCTTCATTCCTTTATTATGGAAGTTGTTAAATTGTTTGATAGTAACTATGGTTCATAGTATATGATTTTCCCCCCTTGCTGTTTGCAGTAATTTCTCCTTGAGATGAGGGCTCTCAATTGTCCATAATATTTCTGAAAATTTTCATTTTGTGGTCTTTTTTTCGAAGTGATTTTTGTATTCTTTCAATTTGCATTTTGGTTTTTGTCCTTAATAATTTCTTGAAATATGATATCTGGAATTTTTAGTAACAGTTTAGTAATTATAAAATTATAGTTTATTAATTTTTAAAATAATTTCTTCTTGACTTATTTTCCAAATCAGTTTTCTCCATTAATGCATTTCATTTTGTTTTCTATGCTTTGATTCTTTTGCTTTAATTATTTCTTTTTTGTGGTCAGTAATTTTTATATAAATATTTTATTTGTTTTACAATTATTGTATACAACAGTAGTTTCTACCTATAATTTTTGTAATGTTTTGAATTTTACAATTTTTCCCTACCTCCCCCCCCCCAAGAAGGACTCGGGTTATCTTTACATTGTTTCCCTGCTATGCATTGATCAAAATTGAATGTGTTGAGAGAAAAATCATATCGTTGAGGAAAATATAAAGTATTAGAGATACAAAAATTATGTAGTGCTTAAGACTTGCTTTTTTTCTTTTAAATTGGAGCTAATAGTCTTTGGTCTTTGTTTAAACTCCACAGTCCTTTCTCTGGATACAGGTGGTATTCTCTGTCACAGATACCCTAAAATTGTCCCTAATTATTGCACTGATGGAATGAGCAAGTCCATTAAGATTGATCATAACCCCCATGCTGCTGTTACAGTGGTTCTACTCATCCACTTTAACTTTTTCTTAGTGTCTTATGGATTCTTTAGTTCCATATTTCTAATTATAATTTTTAATTAATTATTTTCTATAGTGAACTTTTCTATTTCACTTTACATGTGACCAATTCTAATTCTTATGGAGTTCTTTTCTACAGTAAAGTTTAATTCACCTTTTTCCATTTGGTCAATTGTTCAGTTTAAGCAGTTCTCAGTGCATTTTTTAAAAATCTGTTTTAGTGGACATTAGATCACTTTTTTTTGCCTTAGGTATTATTTTGTTCAGTATTATTTTGCATCATTTACCAAACTATTGACTATGTTTTTCATAAATTCTTGTATCACTCTAAACACTTTTCTGAATTTCTCTTCTCTGTCTCTTATTTGACTTTTGTTTTACTTCTCACTGTTTGTGATCTGAGAACGCCCAAAGCTAATGGTACCATCAGTGGCATGGCTTGTGTTGCACTGAAGGCTTCATTATCACACCAATGAGACTATTTTTGTTGAGTCTTTATGATATTTTGGCTTGGATAATTGATCTATTTGAGCTTCTATTGTATCTAGCACTTTAGAATAAGATTTGAGATATTATTTGACAGTTGTTTGGATGCATTTTTGAGAGAACTTTTGACTTACTGGTTTTCTACTGCATCATCATGACTGTACCTTGTGATTTCCACATCTCTTAGGAACTAAGTCAAGTGTTTGTTGATTCAAGTATTTTATAGGGTATATTGGTTTTTTTGTTCTGTCAGGTGATTTATATTGTTTAAACTGTGTGAAATATCACAGTCTGTGCTATTGAATGTTCTTCACCCCCATCTCTTTTTTCATTATATTACCTTGGTGAAATTATCAGTTTGTATGTATTTTTCTTATATTTTATGAATTCATAATTTTTATTTTTCGTCTCTTTCCTAATATTTATCTAAC